>NC_045556.1:8013056-8088056 GCF_009769535.1 Thamnophis elegans | reverse complement strand
TTCTTCTGCAGAATTCTTAAATTCTATCATGTCGCCCCTAGTCCTTCTCTTCATTAGACTAGATGTATCCAATTCCTGCAACCGTTCTCCATACGTTCTTTTAGCCTCCAGTCCCCTAATCATCTTTGTAGCTCTTGTCCCGGAAGAGGGTTACCTGTGCAGTAGTCAATGCGTGGCACATGGAGCAGATGGCCCCTGCGTCCTCATCGGTCTTCTTTTTCACTTGTAGCAGCTGGGCAGCCTGGATCAAGGGCTCCAGGGTCTCCTTGGCACCGCTGGTCATCAGGTTTTTGTCGCGAAGCCATTCTTCCAGCTGGCTTACGTTGTACCTACGGGTTTGGTGCGTTTTGAAAAAAAATAAAGCAAAACCTTTAGCAACTTTGTTTAGTCAGCCCGCCTAAGTGGAAATTGTTTTCTGAAGGCATTCTTGCTCGGAGGTGCTCGGTTAATTATTAACACAAATGTTTTGTTACGAGGGGAAACAGCAGCTCCTTGTTGTGGGCAAGAATGCTCAGAATGCCTTTAGTCCTTTAATATTCCCCATTCCTCCTTTTTCTGGTACTTGGTGTGAAGTTGGATAGAGGGAATTTTTTTCGCCATCGATTTGTGTTCTTTTATTGTGAGCGGGGGAAACAGGGTGTTGATTCAGACAGAAAAACATACTGATCCATTCAGGAATTCTGATTTATAAATAGTCAATAGACTTGTGTGTGTTTCTGTGGCATCTCTGTTGCTTTGTTTTTTTCCCCCCATTTCTAACCATTTGTAAGTCACCAAGAACAGCCAAGAATCAGGCAGGGTTTAAATGTAATCAATGATTGTTTGTTGTTATTTTTAACTTTTTTAAAAAAACTTTTTAATAAATTTATATGCCGCCCAATCCCGTAGGACTCCTGGTGGCTTACAGAAACAAAATAAGGAATTAAAAATAAAAGAAACAATTTAAAAAGAAACAGCTTAAAAAACAACACACCATACACTCAATCTGTGTGGGGCTGGACCTCATTCATGAGGTCAACAGCCCCAGGCCTGCCGGAATAACCAGGTTTTAGTGGCTTTTCGGAAGGCCGAGAGAGTGGGAAGGGTCCGGATCTCTACGGGTAGGTCGTTCCACAGGATCGGAGCAGCTACAGAGAAGGCCCTCCTCTGAGGAGCCGCCAGCCGGCATTGTCCGGTCGCTGGTACCCGGAGAAGGCCCAGCCTGTGAGTTCTTATCGGCCGTTGGGGGGTATGTGGCAGGAGGTGGTCTCCCAGATATCCAGGTCCTAGGCCATGTAGGGCTTTAAAGGTGATGACCAGCACCTTGAAGCGTGTTCGGAGACCGATCGGAAGGATTATTATTAATCAGCCAATGAAAACTAAGTTATTTGGTAGGATATCCCATTTAGAATGTAACGTTAAGAGTTCAAACTACAGGTAGCCTTTGCTTAATAACTGCCCTGTTTAGTGACTGTGACATTTTTTCTTATTTCTTCTGTTTGATCAAACCATGCTGGGACACCGTGTTCTATTCTGGACACTGCATTTTAAGGAGGATTTCTATCTATCATCTAATAAAGGAGAATATTCGTAGCTCAGGGTTGACATGAGGGTCCTTGGTGCTATCTGATCTTGTTTGTTTTCTTGCAGACATTTCATTACCAAACTAGATAACATCATCAGAGTTAGTGACTAGTACTGATAATGTTGCAGAGTTTGGGCAATGAAATGTCTGTAAGAAAACAAGCAAGCTCAGAGAACACCAAGAACCCCTTATCCATCCATCTATCCGTGCATCCATCCATCTATCCACCTGTCTACTTACCTACCATACCTACTTACTCACCGTATTTTTCGGAGTATAAGACGCACCTTCCCACCCGCTAAAAGAGCGTGGAAATGTCGGTATACACCGAATACAGCCATTTTTGGCCTCCAGAAGCCCCGCCCCTGCACCCCATTTTTGTGAAAAACAGGCTGCTTTTTGCAAAAATGGAGGTGTTTTTCCCTTCCCCTAACCCCCAGCAGCACTCTGCAGGCTTCTGCAGGGCTGGGGAAGACATAAATGCACCCATTTTTGCAAAAGACTGGTGAAAAATGGGCTGTTTTTCACAAAAATGGGGGCGTTTTTGCCTTTCCCCCAGCCCCGCTGAAGCCTGCAGAGTGCTCCTGGGGGCCGGGGAGGACAAAAACTTTTTTTTCTTACTTACCTCTTTGAAATTTTGGTGTGTTTTATACACCGGTGCGTCTTATAGTCCAAAAATACGGTATTTTTCGGAGTATAAGACGGACCTTTTTCCTTCAAAAGAGGGTGAAAATCTGAGTGCGTCTTATTCACTGAATGCAGCATTTTTTGCCTCCAGAAACCCCACCCCCTTTTCAAAAATGGCCATGCATAGCTTTTAGGAGGCTTTCAGAGAGCTCCTGGAGGCTGGGGAAGGCAGAAATGAGTGAAAAATGGGCCGTTTTTTGCTCAATTTTGCCACCCCCCCCCCAGGAGTACTCTATAAGCCTCCTAAAGGCTATGCATGCAATTTTTTTGACAAAAAACAGGCCCAATTTTCGCAAAAAACAGGCCATTTTTTGCTCGTTTGGGGGGGCATCCCGCAGGAGCACTCTGCAAGCCCCCTAAAGGCTATTCAGGCCTTTTGGGGGGGGGTAGGAAACGGGCCCGTTTTCGCAAAAAACGGGCCGTTTTTGGGAGGTTTGCAGACTGCAAAACCTTTTTTTTAAAATTTGCCTCTTCAAAACCTCGATGCGTCTTATACTCCGGTGCATCTTATACTCTGAAAAATATGGTACTTTCCGGGATGCTTTCAGAAATACTCATTCATGCATCATTCATTCATTCATCCTGCATAGAAATATGGAGGCCAACCTTCACCGCTTAGAGGCCTGCCTGTTTGGTAAACAGGTTGTTAGGAATATAATCTTAACGGTTGGGTTGGCAATATATAAATCATGTAACGATGCTGTATCTGTTTCTTTAAATCATACTGTAAAATGTAACTGGTTGCTGTTTTCCTCAATCGGCCATAAGAGGGAGCCAGAATGACTGTTAGCTCTCTCTGTTTGTTAGATGCTGGGCTGATCTGATCTGAGTGTTTTGGAAGCTGGCTGTTAGAAAGTGCTGTGAGCTATTGTAAGTTTTGCAACTGCTAGCAAACTTTGAGTACCGAACTGATTATATGATACTGGACTATGTTATTTGGATTATCCCTTAACTGAAAGACGTTGACGACTGACTGTCTTATCCGGGTATGACTTGGACTGTTTGATGGACTCTGATACCTCTATTTCCACGAAAGTAAAAGCCTATTTAAACTGCAGTGTCTCTGTATGCTGGTTTGTGTGCTCTCCAACACAACTCTCACAACGCTTCTCTGAACGTACTCGCTCTCCCAATGGGGAGCTTACCTAACACAGGTGTTCTAGCCCAAAATGACCTTTGGCTTAAGAACACGAAATGATCAGCTGACTCAAAATACCTCCCTGCTCAGCCAAGAAAGGCGTCTCAAAGGACTTAAAAGATTCTGAAGGAGATCTCCCCACCTGATCTGCATTCCTTTGCTCCAAGAGCACATGTCCTTTCGCAGCAGCAGGTTATTGAGGGTCACGGCCCCAATGATGTAGAACATCTGTTTGACCACCTGCTTGATCAGCTCAGGATCCATGCCGTGCTGGCACATGATGGAGTGGAACGTGTTCAGCTGGCGGATGATGGAATCCAAGGTGTAGGTCCCTTCGTCGGCGATGCTAGAGGTTCTCTTACGCAGGCCGGTAGGCTTCACCCCGGACACTCCTTGGATGGTTTCGTGCTCCAGCATTCCTGAAACTGAGGACAGGGGTCATTAATTCAGCTGAGGAATAACCCTTTTCCTGAAAACAAAAAAAGCAAGAGAAGGAAGGACACACGCTGATGGGTGTTTTGAATATAAGGAAGTAAGGACACCGTTGACGAGAAAACAACGGTGGCACAGGAACATAAGCCAAACCAAAATGGAAGCAAACATCAGAAAGTTCCATACTAGACAACAACAACAAAAAGAATATCTCTGAAACAGGCAAGTCTCCATCAAATCATCTTCTTTTAATGACCCCATAATCCCTTGCGGGGTGGAGTCTGGGCAACTGAATGGAGCTAGCTGAATGTTTAATGGCCAGATGCCCTTCCTGTCACCAGAACAGAGGTTTTTTTCGGCAGATATATTCTCATTGTAATTTTTTTTTTAAACTTTCCCCTTTCAACTTCATTCTTAAATATACATTCTTATAATTGCTATTTAACATTTGTGAATTCATCATAGTCTCTATATTCATTTTTACACACACACATATAATACAGTTTGGGTCACTTTCTTGCCACCTTGTGCCAATCAAGCCAAGGTGACGCAGTGGTTAGGGTGCAGTACTGCAGGCCACTTCAGCTGACTGTTATCTGCAGTTCAGCGGTTCTAATCTCACCGTCTTAAGGTTGACTCAGCCTTCCATCCTTCCGTGGTGGGTGAAATGAGGACCCAGACTGTGGGGGCGATATGCTGACTCTGTAAACCGCTTAGAGAGGGCTGAAAGCCCTAGGAAGCGGTATATAAGTCTAACTGCTATTGCTATTGATGACTGGAACGTGAACTGCGACTCTAAGCAATTGTTTGTTCTTTGAATTGTGTTTGGACAAATATCTACTATCACTGCTTGTGAAGCTACTGTTAGTAGTAAAGCTACTTGTTTTTCCTGGCAGTGTCTGAGACTCTATTCGTGTGTTTCTTCTACTAGCAACATTCCTTCTCTCTAGCTGTACATTCCGCTGTGCTACTTTCTGCCTCCCAACAGAGATACCCCTAACAAGCTTTCAATAGCCAGCTCTGTTGGGTCCTGCAAACAGGACATGGACATCCTAAATACAGGTAGTCCTTGACTTACAACCACAGATGAGCCCAACATTTCTGTTGCTAAGTGAGATGGCTGTTAAGTGAACATAAGTCACTTTTTTGGTGGCATTGTAACTTCCGAGTGGCCACTAAATGAACTGTTCTAAGTCGAAAACTACCTGTAGTAGCTATAGACAGCCATAATTTGACTTGCTTAATAACTCTTAAGCATGTAGCAAAGTAATCTCTGAACTCGGCGTACACAATTGACACAAAACAAAATTCTGTCATTGCAAGGAAAGACCGATGGACATTATCAGGGGAAAATCCAAATGATAAAGATGACTTTCTTAATTAGGAAAAAAACATCAACCCAGTGGACACTTTCTCATGTCCTTAGGTTTCGCCTTACCAATCATGGGCTGCAAAATATTCTCTAGAACTCGAACAAGTTGCTGATAAATTTGGATGGCCAGGTCGCTTAATACTTGTCTGTACTCGGCAAGGTCGAAATTAGTTAGGCAGTGTTCGTTCTGACGAGATGTGTTATGTTTCATGAACCCCTGCAGGCAGAGAAAGATAAAAATAGCCAAGTTTGTATTAACGTATTTTATGCTGTCGTATTCAAACCAGAAGTGGCATTCAGCAGGTTCTGGGCAGTTCTGGAGAACTGGTAGTGGAAATTTTCAGTAGTTTGGAGAACTGGTAAATACCACCTCTGGCTGGCCCCGCCCCCATCTATTCTCTGCCTCCCGAGTCCCAACTGACCAGGAAGGAATGGGGATTTTGCAGTAACCTTCCCCTGGAGTAGGGAGGGAATGGAGATTTTACAGTATCCTTTCCCTGCCACGCCCACCAAGCCACACCCACCAATCTGTGCCACGCCCACCAAGCCGTGCCCACAGAACTTAATAAAAAAGTTTGAATCCCACCATTGATTCAAACAGATTTCAACTTTTAAAAAAAAAATCCCTTGGATAAAGAACAGTATGGTTAACTTTCTTTAAGCCTACTGGAGGAATGAGACTCATCTCCTACTTCAAACCTTTGAAGCGCGTTCACCAATGGAAAATAAACCAAAAATGGAGGACTTACTTCTTCACCGCTATACTGCTTCAAACAGTGCAAAAACCGGCATGTGTTCGACAGCCAGAAGGAGACCATTTCGAAGTCGTCACCTCTTTTCTAAAAGCAAAAATACGGAACAGTAATAATTATGAAAAGGGTGGAAACTCATCAAGGAGAGAAGCAACTTAGAACTAAGAAGAAATTTCCTGACAGTTTAACAACAATTAATCGGTGGAACAGAAGTTGCCTCCAGAGGTTGTAAATGCTTCAACACTGGAAGTCTTTAAGAAGATGTTGGATAGCCCTTTGTCTGAAGTGGTGTAGAGTTTCCTGCCTAAGCAGGGGGTTGGACTAGAAGACCTCCAAGGTCCCTTCCAACTCTGTTATTCTATTCTATTCTATTCTACTCTACTCTATTCCTTATTCTATTTTGTCCTGTCCTGTCCTATCCTATCCCTATTTCTATTCTATATAAAAGGCAACGCGCATTAAAGGAAGTTTAAAATGCAAAATTATTGAAAAAGGAACCTTTCTTTCACAAAAGCAAACGTTACAGCACTTCTGCATAGCATTAGATTCTAGACAGCATCCTACGTGCCTCTTTTTGAACTGTCTATGGAGGTTTTCAGTCCTCCAGGTCATGGCTGTCTCAAAGGTGCTCTTTCAAAAGGAAACTTACTTTCGTTTTGCCTTGAAGACATCACGCTTCTCATCCAACAAGTTTCAGACAGAACTGAAGAAGCTTCTTGGATGAGAGGCAAAACGTCTTCGAGGGAAAACAAAAGTCCAGCTGCCTTTTTATTTTATTTTTTTAAGCACCTTTGGGACTCTCTTTGAATCCATTTCCGCATCGTGGAATCTGTGCCACGAATGGAGAGGGAGATAGTTGTCCTTTATTATTCTAACAGAAAAATACTTTATATGCCTGTCGCGTTTTCATGACAGGTTATGTAGGACACGGAGCTCATCCACAGTATTATTTTTTTAATAAACCCCGGGCTGACATTTCAATTGAAACCGTAAAACTGACCTTCAGATTTTTTTTGATGCCGTTAATCGTAGAAGTCAGCAAGGACCTCATTTTTTGATCGTCGTTAAGGTGGTCAGCATGCCGGACGCACATGAACAAAATGTAAGCTGGAAGCCCTGGGATGAGATTTACTGCCACTCCACGAGGCTTCAGGTCTGAGGGAGAAAGAAGCCACAAAGAGGAATTTATATGTCAGGGTTCCAAACAGCATCTAAAATAAAGTAAGAATCCGAGGCAAGAGGTTCCTCAAAATTCCAATTTATTAAAAGAGCCGTGTTGGCACATCTGGGGAAACCCAAATCTGAAAACTTCCAGTTTTTCCCACCCAGTGGAAAGTTCAAGATCCTTCCCCAGCACCCACAAGTTTATCACATGTTTCAATCTTCCACTGCCACGAAGACAGCTTCCTCCCATCCAGATCCGGCAAAGATGACCTTGACTTTCTAAGAAGAATGTTATTATGGCTACATATCACCCAACTCCATATAATCCCCACTCCCATTTTTCCACAGTAGAAAGTGAGGCAGGCCTGAAACTGAAAAACAAAAGATGGCTTGCAGGTCCAACATTATAGATCGTTGCATTTAAAAGTAAAGGTTTCCCTTGTCCCAGTTGTGCCCAACTCTAGGGGGCAGTGCTCATCTCTGTTTCTTACCAAGGAGCCAGCGTTGTCCGAAGACATTTCTGTGCTCATCTGGCCAGCCAAAGGGGTACGGGACACTATTGCTTTCCCACTGAAGTGGTACCTATTTATCTACTCGCATTTGCAGGCTTTCGAACGGCCAGGTGGGGAGGAGCTGGAAAAAGGAATGGGAGCTCATCCCATTGTGTGGCACTCAGGTCTCAAACCGAAGCTCTGAGCCATTTGTTGTGGTCCGCCGGGGGCCTGTGGAGCTGGCAGCCGATTCAGACAGTGAGGAGGTTGGGGAGGAACATGGGCCAGTCCTGGAATCTGGGGAAGGCTCGGACGAGGGTTCTGCGTCGGAGGCAGAGAGGGGGCCAAGGCCATCTGGTAGTGATGCGCTGCCTCCAGAGCCTGACATCAGCGAGGCAGAAGAACAGTGTGAGCCTGTTCCCAGTTTGCGCCATGCGCAGAACTGCCAAAAGGCAAGAACAGTTAAGACAAAAAGGGCGACTCGAGAATAAGGCTTAGAGATGATTGGCCCCTCCCATAAGACATAAAAGAGGAGCCAACCAATTGCAGGAAGCAATTGGTTCATTCTGGTCAGTCGGCTCAAACTCTGAGAAGCTCCGTTTGACTCTGTGCTCCCTTTGGCCTTGCAAAGGGAATTGGCAATTAAGTCTCTGGCAACGTTTCAAGGGAGATAAAGGTGGGTGTTTATCAGCATTGCCTTGAAAGACTGTGACAGACATCTGCTGGACTCTTCACAGACTACTTGTGAATCATTACGAGCTGTGAATGATCATAATTCACAGCCGTCTAAATAAGAGAGGGTTTGGGGGATTAAGCGTATGATATTTATGGTTTATCAGGAAGCCTAAGTCAGAAGACCATTCCACCATTGATATATTGCATCAGCGTATTTAAAATGCCCTAATAAAATGGCAAAGAGCCAGAAGTGGCTTAAGGCAACTAGGAGAATACAAGTTCTTGTCCTGCCCTAGGCGAAAAGCCAAGTGCGGCACCCGGCCAGTGCCTCTTAGCCCTAAGAGGGAAGCGATGGCAACTCACTTCTGAAAAAGCCGCCAAGAACTTATTCAAGCAGTCTCAAGGAATCAAGAGTGATTCAAAGGCAAATGTTTTGTTTTAAAGTATTTTCAAGTAATAATACTTCTCGGTTCTTTTGAAATGGACGCTGTCGACTCTATTCCAAGTTTGTTTTCCTTTGTGCAGTCGCCAATTATTTTAAAAAAATTACCTGGGCTGATTATAGAACAGAAGAGCGCAAAGCCACTGAAGGAGAAAAGGGAATTTGCTGTGCAGTAGACTAACAATTAAATTGTACATAATGGGGGGGGGAAGCGATGTTATCTTTGCAAAACCCCCACACGGCGCTTTTTATAAGCAGAAACGCCTCTCACCTAAGATGAGATTCTTAACGAGCTTCGGTTCATCCTCTTTCTTGTATTCTAACATTCCTTGGAAGTCTTTTTCTTTCCTTGGGATATTCACGGGATGTATGGGCTCGTCAATGATCTGCCCAGGTGAAATGTTCTCCATCTGGCCCACTAAGGAAAAGAAGAGGGAACAGGAGGTGAACAAAAGCTAGATTCGATCCAGGAAGATGACACCGAACTGTGGAGTTTTCTTCCCGAAAGTTCGTGGATTAGTTACAATCCATTAGGAGCTTTGCTTGTTGTTGAGAAAGTACATGTGGTTTATGAACCACGCATAAAGCTCTACAGCCAGGTGGGTCCAACTGTGGGAACTTTTTAAGACCAGTGACTTCAACTCCCAGAATTCCCCAGCCGGCCATTCTGGGAGCTGAAGTCCACAGGTGGTTAAAGTGGCAGAGATTGGACATCCAAGACAGAATGACAGGAGGGAGGGAGGGAAGGAAGGAAGGAAAGAAGGAAGGAGGGGGAGAAGGGAGAATGACAGGAAGGAAGGAAAGGATGGAGGGAGGGGAGAGGGAGAATGGCAGGAAGAAAGGAAAGGACGGAGGAAGGGAAGGAAGGAAGGAGGGAGGGAAGGGAGAATGACAGGAAGGTAGAAAAGAACGGAGGGAGGGAGGGAGGAAGGAGGGAGGGGATAATGATAGGAAGGAAGGAAGGAAGGAAGGAGGGAAGGAATGGAGAATGACAGGAAGGAAGGAAAGGACGGAGGGAGGGAGAATGACAGGAAGGAAGGAAAGGGGGGAGGGAGAATGACAGGAAGAAAGGAAAGGACGGAGGAAGGGAAGGAAGGAGGAAGGAACGGAGAATGACAGGAAGGTAGAAAAGAACAGAGGGAGAGAGGGAGGAAGGAGGGAGGGGATAATGATAGGAAGGAAGGAAGGAAGAAAGAAAGGAGGGAGGGAAGGAAGGAAGGCAGAATGGCAGGAAGGAAGGAAAGGACGGAGGGAGGGAGAATGACAGGAAGGAAGGAAAGGACGGAGGAAGGGAAGGAAGGAGGGAGGGAAAGGAGAATGACAGGAAGGTAGAAAAGGATGGAGGGAGAGAGGAAGGAAGGAAGGAGGGAGGGGATAATGATAGGAAGGAGAAGAAAGAAAGAAGAAAGACGAAAGAAAAAGAACAAAGAAGAAAGAAAGAAAGAAGAAAGAAAGAAAGAAAGAAAAGAAAGAAAAGAAAGAAAAGAAGAAAGAAGAAAGAAGAAAAGAAAAGAAAGAAAGAAAAGCTATGGATCTATAGAACCCGTAGGAAATAACAATCATTTTTGTAAAAAACAAAGTGCTAAAAAAATGCCCTCACCATGCGAGTTCAATTAAGAAATATGCTCTGGAATGCTGAAGAGCTAGAAACTTTACCTGGCCTTGTGTCAGTCTAGGACAATAAAAATATCACACACAACAACTGGAAAAACCGCTAAGGCTAACCGGCAGACGGTCAATAACAGAAAGCTTCTAGTATCCGGAGTTTCTACATAGCTCTGACATTTTCCTGGTCTGCCCGCACACCTTGTTGAATTCAGGAACTCAAGGAGCCTGAGACACACTTGCACAGCCAACACAGCAGGCTATATTTAGTGTGTGCCAAAGGGAAGGCAATGATTTGATCTCGGCCACTCCCTTAATGCAATCTTTACGAGAGCAACTTTCCCCCATCGGGCGTGCGGTTGGGAAAATGCCTTACAAAGGGCGATACACAATCAGGTGAAGGACGCAGAATGGGTTAGGAAGCAAACCAAGAGCAGATTTTGGGACCAGTTTAATGAGATTGTCTTAGGTGGCAAAATAGGGCATCTGGTCTTCTGACGAAGATTAATTAGTTGGGAAAGCATCATTTCCTCTTGCACCAGGATTTATTCACTGTATTTTTCAGAGTATAAGACGCACCAAGATTTTGAAGAGGTAATTTTTTTTTTAAAAAAAAAATCTTTTTTACACTCTGCAGACTTCCCAAACCTTCTGCAAGCCTCGTTTTTTTGTGAAAAACGAGGCCTGCAGAGAATTTGAGAGGCCTGCAAAGTGCTCCTGGGATTGGGAGGGCAAAAACAAGCAAAAACGGGCCCATTTTTTGCCAAAAAAAAGGGCATGCATATCCTTTAGGAGGCTTGTAGAGTGCTCCTGAAGGCTGGGGGGGCGGGGGGGGGGGAGAGATAAGCAAAACCAGCCTGGTTTTTTCTCGTTTTTGCCCACAGGAGCATTTTACAGCCCCCCCCCCCCCAAACCCTCTGCACATCTATTTATGTGAAAGGGGCGGGGTTCAGGGAGGCCAAAAATCCTGTATTCAGTGTATTAAGATGCACCCAGATTTTCACCCTCTTTTGGGGGGGGGGGAAGGTGCATCTTATATTCCGAAAAATATGCTAGTTTTTTTTTTTATTATTTAGTAAGTTTATTTGCTGCCCATCTTGCTGCGAGATGGTTTGCTCCCCACTCCTTTCTAGCACTGATGATGTTGTTACCTAGATGGGTAATCAAATTATTGATTACTGTTAATTTTAATTTTAATTCTTTAAAAAAAAATGTGTCATTGACAATTTTTATTGGGTTTGGGATATCCTGTTTAATTTCTTCTTAACTTTTGTATTATATGTTTCTTTTAATGTTGTACGCCGCCCTGAGTCCTTGGGAGAAGGGCGGCATATAAATCGAATAAACCTAAACCTAAAAAAGGTTAGCAATCACTGTTTTAGGACAACCTGCGCAGCTCCTTCGGTGTATCCAATCTTCATTATTATTGCAGAATACCACTCTTATTTTTCTGGAGCAACTTCAGAAACCCTCGTCTCAAACTGATTTTTTTAAAAAAAGTATGCCTGTATTTAATGTTTAGAAGCAGAAACCATTTTGACCGCAGGCAAATACTGTACCTTCAAGCTCATCAATTTTCTTGGCGAAAACTTTCAGCTGCTTCTTCAGTTTCCGGACTGTCTTGTCCTGTTTCTCCATCTGCTCCATTAAATCCTACCCAACAAAAATGGAGGACAAAACATGTAAGAGGCTAAAAGGAACCAGAAAGCAACAGACTGTTGTGGAGCTGGCAGCAGATTCGGACAGTGAGGAGGTTGGGGAGGAACGTGGGCCAGTCCTGGAGTCTGGGGAAGGCTCTGATGAGGGCTCTGTGTCAGAGGCAGAGAGGGGGCCAGAGCTGTATGCCAGTTATCAGCTGCCTTCGGAGTCAGACATTAGTGAGGCAGAAGAACAGCTGGAGCCTGTTCCCAGTGTGCGCATGCGCAGAGTTGCCAGATGAAGAGAACAGCTGAAGAACAGGAGTTGACTTGGGAGTGAAGCCACAGGTGGAGGGTGAATGGCCCCTCCCAGAGGGAAATAAAAGAGGAGCAAAAGGGGAGTGGAGTTTGCAGGAGACAATTAGTTCATTCCTGTGTTCTTGCCAAGTATTGCGGTGTCTGAAAGATATCGGCCTGGCCACTCTCTAAGCCTGATAAAGATCGGTAATTGTGAACCATCTTGAAAAACTGTGGGAGAGGAAAGACTTTGCTGGAGAGGAATTCCACTGCAAATTAAATAAAAGAGGTTTATTGGGATGAGGACTCAGCTTCATGCCGCTGGGGAAGCCTAGGTCAGAACACAGACAAAGCAGAAACCGATGCCGTTAGTGCCGTAAGAGAAAACTCAGGGCAGCTGGAAGGCAGTGCCACCATCTGGATAATATTGGCAAGCCTTCGCGTGGCCTAGATGTTACATAAAAACCTTGCTGTCTATGCGATTGAAATGCAGAGGATTTAAGTGACCTCGTTCAAGAGATGCAACAGATCCAAGCATCCTGGTTTCTGGCAGATTCTCTCCCACAGGACTAAGGAGATATGGGGCACCCGGTAATCCTCATTAAACCTTCAGAAACATTTGGCAGACTTCTGGCCTGTTCCTATTCTGGATAGATTTGCTGAGACAAAAATTATCTGGTCCTTTCCATGTTCTACTCCTTGTCCCGACAAAAAACCTTTTATTAATTGACTGTGAATTCTGCTCATTCGCATCCAGCAAAGTCTTTCGAGGGAGGATTTACAGTCACAGACCTTATCAGGCTTGGAGAGCTGCCAGGCCGATGTCTGCAGAACTTGGCAAGGCGTCTCGGAGAGTCACGAACCAATAAAGCGAACTAATTGTCTCCTGCAAACTCCACTCCCCTTTCACTCCTCTTTTATTTCCTCTGGGAGGGGCCATTCATTGTCTACCTGTGGCCTTACTCCCAAGTCGACCCCTGTTCTTTAGCTGTTCCCTTCCTCTGGCAATTCTGTGCAGGCACACACTGGGAACAGGCTCCAGCTGTTCCTCTGCCTCACTGATGTCTGACTCCAAAGGCAGCTGATAACTGTCAGACGGCCCTGGCCCTCCTCTCTGCCTCCAACACAGAGCCCTCCTCAGAGCCTTCCCCAGACTCCAGGACTGGCCCAGGTTCCTCCCCAACCTCCTCCCTGTCCGAATCTGCTGCCAGCTCTGCGAGCACCGAACCGGCAGTAATGCTGGCAGCAACCCACCCCTGGTCAGAACAGCTGGGTTTTTCGGACTACTGAGTTACGCAAAGTCCTTACCAGGTTTTCATTGGTCAGACGGGTGATTTCATGCTGCAGACTGGCCTCTATCCGGGCTTCCGGGGGCAGCTGGAGGTTCTGGGCCAGCAACTGCTGCTGGCGGTTATTCTCCTCCTTCAGACTCTGGATCTCTCCACGGAGGGCCTCCAGATCGTTCTCGTGGCTTCTCTTCTGAGTTTGCAGCTGAGATTCCAGAAGCCTGCAAGAAGCCCATTGAGGTAGGCCAAGAGGGAAGGGAAGGTCAGGAAGGAGAAACGTTTGAAAGACTTTCTCATGCACGGATTGAGCGTTTCAACCGCTGCTGATAGGGAGTAAGCGACCGACTGATTGGGGAGAGAAAGAAAGAAAACCAGAAGAAGGTTCTTTAAACCCTTTTTGAGTGTCTTGAGGCTGAAAACGTCCCTTGCCTTGAACTAGGGAGATTCTGAGGTCATGGTTGTCCCAAAGGTGATTTTTTTTTGAAGACAACTGGACTTTCTTTTTCCTTCACTTCTCTTCCAAGAAGTTTCTTGGAGAAGCGAAACGTCTTCATGGGAAAAGGTAGCCCAGTTCCCTTTTCAAAAAAAAGCACCTTGGCTTGAACTGACTTCACCCATGAAGCAGAACTAGGGGGCGATCCCACGCAAGCATGTTTGCCCGTTCGGGTTTTCTTTCAAAGACACTCTCTGAGCTACGAAACCACGAAGCAGGTAGGTACCTTCTGGGGAGCCGTTTCTCAAGTCTCCGCAAGCTTGAGAGGCGTGGATTTTTCAGCTTCTAGAATTCTCCCCCTAGCAATTCCAGGGGCTGAACTCCACACAATGCTTAAGGCTGGTGTAAATGCTACTTTACATCCATAGCTACTGCAAAGAGGACAATTTATGCGGGGGGGAAAGGGGGGAGCCTATAGGGCACAATTGGGAGGGCAGAAAATCTACCATTTGTAACGGTTAACAGGATTGCATAGACCACCTACACTTGTACCTAAATACAATTCGGTGATTGCTACGTTTCTATCATCCTAGGAAGTATTTTGATTTTCTGTCTCAGACACCTAACATCTTAGGCTAATGCTGGTCCCTAAACCCCAGTGAATTATTAAGTAACCCAAGCCCTTAAGGGCCCTATAACTGGTTTCCTACAAGCAAAAGGGGACAAAGAAATGTATTAGTTAAAACGTATCTAGAATAGAATAGAATAACAGAGTTGGAAGGGACCTTGAAGGTCTTCTAGTCCAACCCCCTGCTTAGGCAGGAAACCCTACACCACTTCAGACAAATGGTTATCCAACAACTTCTTAAAAGCTTCCAGTGTTGGAGCACTCACAACTTCTGGAGGCAAGTTGTTCCACTTATTAATTGTTTTAAACTGTCAGAAAATGTTTCCTAAGATGCTTCTCTCCTTGATTAGTTTCCACCCATTGCTTCTTGTTCTGCCCTCAGGTGCTTTGGAGAATAGCTTGACTCCCTCTTCTTTGGGGCAGCCCCTGAGATATCGGGAAACTGCTATCATGTCTCCCCTGGTCCTTCTTTTCATTAAACTAGACCTACCCAGTTCCTGCAACCGTTCTTCATATGTTGTAGCCTCCAGTTCCCTAATCCTCTTTGTTGCTCTTCTCTGCACTTTTTCTAGAGTCTCCACATCTTTTTTTACATCGTGGCAACCAAAACTGGATGCAGTATTTCAAGTGGGGCCTTACCATTGGCATTATGAAGTGGTATCTATTAAGAAGTTCCTATTCTTCAGGATTATTCTGCTTGGAGTGAAACAGAAGTATCCTAACTAAAGCAAAAATGAGGATCATAAGCTTTGAAATATTTTCCAAGCTTTGGTTTTAAAAGGAGTATTACTGCAGCTCCAAAGGCCCAAAGAGAAACTAATAAGGAAGGGGGGGGGGGAATTCCCGTGCTACGGATTCACCCAAGATTGATTCACCATACGTGAATCAATTGTGGGAGGGGGAAAAACAAATAAATACAAAGAATAAATAAACAATTATTTATCAACGCTAACACTGCATTTCCTACATACAGGTGTGTATCTCAACTAGACTATCTATAATCAGACACAGCCTTTCAGGGTTTAAATATGTCTAGGCAGATCAGCTAAGAGCTACCTCCACTAAGCACGTGAAGGTAAATGTGGATAAATTTACCTTTCGTTTCTTTGCCATTTGCTCTAGAACCTTCTAGCAATTCTAGAGCACGGGGACAAGAAACAAGAAGCTGCAGAGCCACCTCTCCCCCTGCTTTCCCTGCAGCGTAGGAACCAACCCCCCCCCCCCGAAAAAAAAGTTAGCTTCTTGCAAACTTACAAAAAAAAGATGCAGTTAAATGTGCATGTTTTGTTAGCAGAATAAGAAAAGGAAAAAGACTGGTTAAGTTGGCATTCTTGGCAAAAGGAGCATTTTGAGTGTTGTTTGACTGAGCTAAATATGAAACTTTCATTCTCACTCGACTACAAAAATAGGCCAAGGCAGTAAAGTTTTTAGAGAATATAGACATATATTTAAAAACTGGCTCCCCCATTCTCCAGTAAGTAGATGCATTTAGCGGTTATATTTACAGAAGAAGGTGTGTTGAGATCATTTTCAAAATGGCCTGAATCTGATTTTTGGGGAAATGGTCTGCAGGATATTTATTTGGAATGACTTAAAGTGACAGGCAAATAATAGGTTTAATTATTTTTTATGTTTCATCCTGCTAATCTTAGGATAAGTACTGGACTATGCGTTTTGAACGGTTCCACCACAAAATCGCGGACGACAAAATCGCGGTCAACGAAAGCGCGTATGTGACATCATCACAGCACGACGAAAAAGATCGAAAAATGTAAAAATAAAGCGAAAACCTTACCCTAACCCCCCCAAACCTAACCCTAACCCTAAACCTAACCCTAAACCTAACCCTTAACCTAAGCCTAAACCTAACCCTTAACCTAACGAAAAACCTAACGCTAACCCTTAACCTAACACTAAACGTAACGCTAACGCTCTAAACCTAACCCTAACCCTTAACCTAACCCTAACCCTAACCCTTAACCTAACCCTTACCTTTATGTGAATCGGCTTGCTGTAATTTAATTTTTATTTCAATTTTTCGATCTTTTTCGTCGCGTTGTGATGACGTCACATACGCGATTTCGTCGACCGCGCTTTTGTGGAACACGGTTTTGACGGGTTTTGGTTTTGAACTTTTATCTCTCTGTTTCTGGACTATGCATTCCTTTTGGGAGATCAATCATTAGTTTGATTTGCCATTTTTTCTAGCTGACACCAAGATTTTAGGAGATAGGCCCACTTAATACTGCAAACCTCCATAGATTGTAGTAGCAGGCACTGTAGTTCCTCTGACTCTGTTCTCCATTAAATACTTTGATGGAGATCGTCCAGGCAGGGAAGCCAGTGGAACAAGCTAAAAAAATAATCTTTCCAAATAAAGAAACAAAATTCCACAGGAGAAGAATGTGTTAATTCCAGAACAACAAAATTGTTCTTCCCATCTAGCAGAAAGCATGGATTTTGCATTTACTTTTGCATTTACTGGCTGTGATAGACTTTTTTCTTTCATAGCCTCACTTGTGCTGTCCTAATGGAGTTTCCAACTTATAAACGAATTCTGTTTCTATTTTTAAATTTCTACACATGCCAGAAGATGGCTATTTGTGTCAATCCTAACGCTGGATTTTTCTTTCTAATGTAAGGCTTAGATGACCAAAGCCCGATTGAGCCAGGCAGTACGTAAATCTTATTAATACATAAATGCACACTCTTCTTTCTCTTCCTTTAACAAACACGTTTGGGTTGAATGTAATTGCCAAAAGCAGCTTCACGGCATGTTAGTGACAGGAGAAGGCAAGAAAGAATGCAAATGGAAACAACAACACCCCCATCCTGAGAAATCTTGTAACCTGTTGGCTTGTTTTAGCCCTTCATATACCAGCCACAGTTCGCCATCCTCGTTCAGCAAATGACAGTCTTGCGGAGATGATCTTCCAAGCAAAATGTTTTTTTTTTAAAATGCAGAAACAAAAACAAAAGGGACACGTGATGGAAATGATGGGATATGCTAAGTAAAAGGACAAGGAGAGTGTAATTAAGAGGACAAAAAGAAGTATCTTTTTTTTTTTTTTTTTGGTCTCAATAAATATTAACTCCAAGCTGTTTACTCAACCGATCTTGTACAAATTTACTGAGAATCAAATCCCAAGATTCTCATGCCTAAATTTAAACAAGAATGCAAACCTTCCTAACTTGCATTTGTGTAATCCTATCTAAATCTACTGGTTTCACTGGGACTTGCTCCAATGTCAACATAGAAGTATATATTTATTTCTCTTACTATGGAAGTAATGCAGTTGTAAAAGAGAACCTGATAGGCAATCCAGATGACAAGATGTGTTTTCAGATAAGGCTCCTTTTTTTCTAGATTCGTTAAACCCAAACAAATATGCCTCATTCTCATTATATCCAGATAAGGATTTCACACAGAACCAAACAACTGAAGGATCTTCTCAGATTTATTTATTCACTGTGACAGGAAGCCAATGTAATATTTCTGGGCAATGATGCCAATCAGAAAGTATTTTCACTGCTGTTCGGCCTAAGGGCAGGTCTGATACTGCAACCAAAGTTGGCAAGAGGGAATGCCCTACATTATCTACCTGCTTCCTTCCATCCCTGGAACAATTTTGTATTTTTTTTTTTTAAAGGTGGTTTTCCTCCCTTTATAAGAACGATGCTGAGAGGGGGAAACAAAGGCACAGAATGAAGCTGTGTTTTCATAGGAGGGTTTAGCAAATTTCAGAACGGTGTATCGAAACCACAAACGGCTTTTCAAACATCGCATGCAAGCTTATTTGAGGTTTATTTTCCTAGGAAAGATGAAAGGCACTCAAACCATCTTGCTCTTTAGATAGAGATTCATACTAAAGGACCCAAAATGTGGACGTCTCAAAATCAAGATTTACGGAGTGAAAATGCTGGAGGTGTGTGAAAGGTTGTGAATTCAAAATACTCTTGTTTGGAGCTTGAAGCGACTATCCCCGTGATGGCAAACCTGTGGCACGCATGCCAGAGCCCTTTCGGTGGGCACATGCTCTGTTGCCAGCTGCTCTTATGGTTTTGGGTCACTTGGTCTTTGGGTCTTCCGGCTCTCCGGCACGTGCGAAGACCAGCTGGCTGGCTCTGATGCCAATCAGAAAGTATTTTCACTGCTGTTCGGCCTAAGGACAGGTCTGATACCAAGTTGGGAAGAGGGAGTGCCAGCTGGCTGGAGTGCGCCTAAGTGCCGGAAACCCAAAGGTCTTCGGATTTCCGGCGTATGCGCACACACGCACGCATTCTGGTTTCGGTCAGTGCCGAAAACTTTCCCCATCATTGGACTATCTGTTAGGAATATAATCTAACGGTTGGGTTGCTAATATATAAATCATATAACAATGCTATACCTGTTTCTTTAAATCGTACTGTAAAATGTGATTGATTGCTGTTTTCCTCAATCGGCCATAAGAGGGAGCCAGAATGACTGTTAGCTCTCTGTTAGATGCTGGGCTGATCTGATCTGAGTGTTTTGGAAGCTGGCTGTTAGAAAATGCCGTGAGCTATTGTAAGTTTTGCAACTGCTAGCAAACTTTGAGTACTGAACTGATTATATGATACTGGACTATGTTATTTGGATTATCCATTTACTGAAAGACATTGATGACTGACTGTCTTATCCATGTATGACTTGGACTGTTTGATGGACTCTGATACCTCTATTTCCACGAAAGTAAAAGCCTATTTAAACTGCAGTGTCTCTGTATGGCTGGTTTGTGTGTTCTCCAACACAACTCTCACAACGCTTCGCTGAACGTACTCGCTCTCCCAACGGGGAGCTTACCTAACACTATCCCATATTCAAGATGGGCTGCTATGATCATTTTGGAAATGGTTTAGGGCTCAGGGTATTATATCTGGAAGTTGCAAGCACTTCCAAATACGCCATTTCAAATGCAAGAAGGGGCTTTTCAAATCCAAAGCAGTTTGACAGTTGAAAAATTCTGTACACTCCAAAGGGGTGGAGAGGAGGAGGGGGAGGAAGGGAGACAGAAAGGCAGACAGAGAGAGAGAGAAAAAAACAGAGATAATGATTAATGTTGGGGGACAACAGTTCAAGATTTTTTTAGGCCTGTACCTGTTTGTTTCCTTCAGTCCAATATAAGCCTGAGCGATCTCTCCTTTGTCCTTCAACTTTTGAACATCTTCCAGAAGAATTGTAGAGTCTGTCATGGTGTTCTGGGGAATCATCAATGGGAGAAACCAATGAGAACGATTCAATAGCGCATGCTTTAAGTACAGGCTGGGTTTCAGCAGCAAATAAACTGCGTGATGCAATCATTATTTAGTTATCATTAATGTAGACTTGTCTACGCTGCCCTTGTAGAGGAGCTGCCAAAGCAATTTGCTCTAAGTGGGTTGGACCAACATCAAGAGGTGGCTTGAGTCCAAGTCTTAATTGAGACATGAGCTTCCGGAGCTGATCTCTGGCCTAGCCATGCACCCTGTCTCAATTACATATCCCAGGGGTGTTTCAAAGCTGTGACAGATACAGCAACGCAACAACAAAAGCTTCTTGAATGTAGGAGAAGAGATGGCAGAACTGGGGGTGGAGTGAAAAGGAGGAATCAGCCTAGAATGCCTACATAGTCACAAGAGAACTGTCTAACCCCTCCCCCTTGAGTGCTGTTTGTTAGGAATATAATTCTAACGGGGGAGGGCCTTCTCTGTAGCTGCCCTGGCCCTATGGAACGATCTACCCCCAGAGATCCGGACCCTGCCCACTCTCTCGGCCTTCCGAAAGTCTACTAAGACCTGGCTATTCCGGCAGGCCTGGGGCTGTTGACCTCATGAATGAGGTCCAGCCCCACTAAGATTGAGTGCATGATGTGTTTTTTTTTAACTTGCTTTTCCTCTCTATTTTAAAATTTTTTGTATTCTTTTTAGAGTTGTTTTTATGTAAGCCGCCCGGAGTCCTTCGGGATTGGGCGGCATATAAATTCATTAAATTTCAATTTCAATATATAAATCATATAGCAATGCTATATCTGTTTCTTTAAGCATACTGTAAAATGTGATTGGTTGCTGTGTTCCTCAATCGGCCATAAGAGGGAGCCAGAATGTCTGTTGGCTCTCTCTCTCTCTCTGTTTGTTAGATGCTGGACTGATCTGGAAGTGCCATGAGCTATTGTAATTTTTTGGCAACTGTTAGCAAACTTAATGTACCGGACTGATTATATGATTACTGGACTATGTTATTTGGATTATCCCTTAACTGAAAGACATTGACGACTGACTGTCTTATCCGTGGATGACTTGGGACTGTTTGATGGACTCTGATACCTCTATTTCCACAAAAGAAAAAGCCTAATTAAACCGCAATGTTTCTGTATGCTGGTTTGTGTGTCTTCCAACACACCTCTAAGAACGCTTCTCTGAACGTACTCGCTCTCCCGACGGGGAGCTTACCTAACACTGTTGACCCTTATCAAACTCTTAGCATGCATTGACCATTAGTTGGGAAGATTCCTGCACAGAGGCTTTAAGCAATAAACCTTTCCGTGTGGACCTGATCTTTCTTGTTTAGCTAAAGGGCTATAAGGGGTGGGGGTGGGGGCTTCTTTTTCTTTTGGACATTCTTATTTTAGGAAAGTTACTGCCAAAGTAAAAATAAAAAAAAGAAGAAATAAATACTACAACGATAAATGTACCGCAGAGCAAAACATCCCTTGTTACTTTCGTGGGCTCAATTCCGTGGCTTGCTTGAATGCATTAATACAGACACGTGGGAGGTTACAAGGGTCCCAGCATTAAAAAGAAAATTATCCACAGCAATGTTACCTTATCATCCTGGTAATCCATGTGCAAGCAGGAAAAGAGAGAGAAATACTAGTTATCTAACATACTTGCTCATTAATTAAAAGTTGACCGACGAATAAATGCAACTGCATCAGCAATTGGTGTCAGGCCTTCAGTTATATCCCTTTTAGGATCTTTGGCCTGCCACACTCTCTCTTATTTCATTATGCTGTTTCATTAGTGTAGTGATTGGGAGGGGGGAATAGAAAGGAGTAGAATTGTGGAATGTGTTGTTGTCATTCTTTTCTAGAAGCCCAAGGTCAACTTTTGTCTCCGCACCTCTGCACCTGAGCGGAAGCAGCTGGATGGAGATGCAAGCGTGGGCGAAGAAGATTGGACCATGTGATGGATTTATGGGTGTGGGGATAAGACCATGAACTTTCAACTGGGTGGAATCCCAGGAAGTTCAGATTTGGGATTCCACAGATGTACCAAGATGTCTGATTTATTAAATTGGAACTTTAAGGATCGTTTTGCCTTGGACTCTGATTTAATTCTACATGATACTTGGAACGTTGACATTTGGTCTGTTAGCTATCCTACAGAAGAAAACCCAAGCTAGTATTTGGCTAGATTCTGGATTGTTCTTCGGGAGAAAAGAAGCCCTGTCACCTGCCGTCGTACTACCTAACACCGTGATGACAATCCTATGGCATGCGTGCCCGAAGTGACACGTGAAGTCATGCTGCCTGGCATGCAGGGCCTTGCCTGTTTGTCTTCCAGGTTTCTGGCGTGCATGCAGCTGTCCTTCACGCGAGCGGCAGTGCTGAAAACCGGCGTGCGCATGCGCACCTGCCAGCTGATCGTCGGGCGCGCATGCACATTGGAACCCAGAAGTTCAGCTTTTCCGGAGTGCGACCTCGATAAGCATGCACGCGACATTTCCACGCGACCTTTTCGTCACTCAGTGCCAAAAAGCTTCGCCACCACTGACCTAACATGAACACGGATGATACAACCGGTTCGGTTTCTGTATTCACCTTGTACGGCACTGCCTCCTTCTGGCTCATCAGCTGAGACCTCAGGATGAGAACTTCCTCCTTGCGGACCTCCAGCTCTTCACTGACGGATGTCATCTGGTCCAAAAGGACCCTGTATGCTGGGGCGCCAGGCATCGTGACATCTGGAGCACTCTTTTCCATCAAGGCCTTCCTCAACTCGTTCAATTCGTTCTTTAGTTTCTTATTCTCTGACTCGAGCTCTTGGCGCTGCAGGGTACAAGATGGGAGGAAACAATAAAAACAGTTGTCCTCATTCACCAACGGTTCTAATGGAAATCAAGATCAAGGTAAAGAAGCCCATTTCATTTACTGATGGGTTTGATTAAAAAAGTCCTGACCTTCATATATTTCCCAAACAAAGGTCTACTTTGAACCCTGTGCTTTTTATTTTTCTTCATGTACACTGAGAGGATCTGCACCAAAGACAAATTCCTTGTGTGTCCAACCACACTTGGCCAATAAAGAATTCTATTCTATTCTATTCTATTCTATTCTATTCTATTCTAATGATTCTTGATGAATGCATTCTATTTTATTTTTCTTCATGTACACTGAGAGCATCTGCACCAAAGACAAATTCCTTGTGTGTCCAATCACACTTGGCCAATAAAGAATTCTATTCTATTCCATTCCATTCCATTCCATTCCAACATGTCTAGAATGGAAAAGTAGACTAGAAATGTTGGTACTTCCAGATCCACTGATGGATCACAAATTCCATGTAATTTTGTGAGTGAGCCTCAGGCTAATAATTAAAATACTCAAATCATTACTGGCTTCCATATATGCTTGTATGATAGCTTGTATATGAAGCACTGGGGCATTTTAAAAATGTTCAGGTAATATCATTTGAATCTGTTTTTCTAATTTAGCCTATTTTGGGGGATAATGCATAGGATTCAGGGATCCCAAATACAATACTTTTCACAACCTTAAGCGATTCGTATTCCAGCTCTGCTCCTCTCATCTGAGGCCTTTCTTCCTCCTGGAAAAATTCAAAGCGGAAAGAAAAATAATTGCACTTTTAGAAAGAGAACATTTCAGACACTATCGAGAAGAAATGGATAGTTCTGTGAAGTCCCTGTATTCATTTTTAGATAATTACTAATGTTTATTTAATGTTTAAAGGCTTTAAGAATGGACTAAATTCCACAGTCAAGCCAAGAGAGAAAGGTGAGTGATTTTCAAAAGATTACAATTGCTAAAAACATCCTTGGTAGCTCTGCAGACTGTATCAACAACATTAAGAAAACAGGTAAAAACTAGTTTAAAAAATCTTTTAAAGTTTGTAAAGTCATGAGGCAAAATGCCATCAGAAAAAAAATAACAACATTCTGCCTTGCTTCTAACATCAATGGATCAAACCAACAAAAATTAAAGAGGGGAGAACTGCAAGAAAGCACCAATTGTTTTTTGTGTGCTCCTTAGTTACTTTGGGGGATTTTGAGGTGTCTTCGGTGCTCTCTGTACTTGGTTGTTCTCTTTTATTTCGGAATTCTCCCCTGGAGGGAATCATGGACCTACCTTCCACCTGCTGAATGGAATATCATTGCTGCCATGGGATCCCAACTAGGGGTGGGATTCTACCAGTTCAGACCAGTTCACCCGAACCAGTAGCTCTGACGATCAGCTGGGAGCGAACTGCTTCACTCCAATGTTCCAGCCCCCAGGAGCATTCTACAAACTTCCCAAAGCTCTGCATGCCCACCCCCCTGCGCTTTACTGATCTACCGTATTTTTCGCACTATAATACGCACCATGTTTCTCAAGAGGTAATTTTTAAAAAAACATTTTTGTACTCTGCAGGCCTCCCAAACCCTCTGCACACCTTTTTTTTTTTTTTGCAAAAAAAAGGGGGGGGCATCAAGAGCTTTGGGAGGCTTGTAGAGTGCTTCTGGGGACTGGGGGCAAAAATGAGCAAAAAAAGGCCTGTTTTTTGCACACAAAAAAAGGGGGGGCATGCAGAGCTTTGGGAAGTTTGTAGAATGCTCCTGGGGGCTGGGGGGAGGGCAAAAACATCCCGTTTTTCACTCGATTTTGCCCTCCACAACCCCCAGGAGCACTTTGCAAGCCTCCCAACCCCTCTGCACGTCCATTTTTGCAGTTTTGGTAGGCCAAAAATGCTGTATTCAGTGTATAAGACACACCCAGATTTTCACCCCCTTTTTGGGGCGAAAAAGGTGCGCCTTATACTCCGAAAAATACAGTATATCTTCTCAGCTGAGTCGCGTGGCAGAGTGGATTGCGAGTGGATTGCGGCGCTTCAACTGTCTTCCTCCCCAGCAGAGATGGGGAAGGAACGTTTTCTCAAAACTTGCAAAGAAGCGCGTGATCACCGAACTGGTTGTTCAACCAGTAGGATCCCACCACTGATCCCAACTGTCCCCATCACCTGGACTAGAAGATATGTGATTTTTTCCCCCCACCTTACCTTGGCCTTGGCTCGCAGAACCTGGTCTTCTTTCTTCTCTAGCTCGTCCTGCAGGGACTGTTTTTCCAGCTCCAGCTCCTTCACTCGTTTTTGTAGTTTGAGGAAGAGAGACATGTCCAAAGGTGCCTTTTTCTCGCTTGGTTCCTGATTGACAGGGCAAATGGGGAAGGGTGGAGATCAGAAAGTTCTACTGGAAGGAGGGGCAGATCTGCATACTTTTTGTTATCATGAGGAAAAAGATGAAAGCACATGGGAAATAAGGGCTTTCAGGGAAACAGGCCCACAACGTAGAGGACAAAAGGTGGCAGCAACATTGGAGCATCAGCTGAGACTCTCTATAAGGAACAAATCCCAAGTTCAATTCAATTCGATTCAATTTATTAGATTTATAGGCCGCCCAATCCCGGAGGACTCCGGGCGGCTTACAAGAACAAGAAAAGAAAAACAAAATAAAAAATAATTTAAAAATTCCCCAACACGCATACGTTCTGATCGGGGCTGGACCCTACGTAATAAGGTCAACAGCCCCAGGCGTGCCAGAACAGCCAGGTTTTAACAGCTTTTCTGAAGGCCATGAAGGTGGGTGAGGTCCGGACCTCTGGGGGTAGCTGATTCCACAGGGTCGGAGCAGCCAGAGAGAAGGCTCTCCTCCGAGGCCCCGCCAGCCGACACTGTCCGGCTGACGGCGTCCTAAGGAGGCCCACCCTGTGGGATCTTATCGGCCGTTGGGAGGTATGTGGCAGTAGGCGGTCTCGCAAATACACTGGTCCTGAGCCATGTAGGGCTTTAAAGGTAATGACCAACACCTTGAATTGAGTTCGGAGACCAATTGGCAGCCAGTGCAGCTTGCGGAGGATAGGTGTAATATGGTTGTATCTCGGTACACCCAATATCGCTCGCGCGGCTGCATTCTGGACTAGCTGTAGTCTCCGAACGCTTTTCAGGGGTAGCCCCATGTAGAGCGCATTGCAAAAGTTGGCTTTAAATGAACACGTCAACGTTGAATGAATGGAAAAGTTCGCAAGCATAGATAAAATAAGTAAGTAATCCTAAGTAAGCATAAATAAGTAAGCATAAAAAGACGGGATGGAGAAGTATACATTTGACTTGTTTAAAAGAGCTGCATATGGATGTTAAATTTTATTCAAATTGTTATCGTAGAAGTAAAAAAAATCAAAAGGTGAGTCTGATAAACAAAACTATTTTAAAAAGTATTGGTCCTAAAGCTTTAAAAAAATGAAACTTAGTATACAATTTAAGGTCCACCATCAACCTTTGATTGACTGTGGCTTTCTGCCTTATTTTTATGGAAAGAAAAACAACAACAGGTTGATAGTTAAGACTCCAGTACCAACTATGAACATATTAAGTTCTTGTCTCTTTGTAATATTGAGATGTTTTTAAATCACACTTTAAAAACATGACTCAGCCATCATGTAATTAATACATGGAACATTTCTGGATATTCAAAAATGATCTCCAGAACGGATGAGATGATGGCAAAATCTGCATCCCGAGCCAAAGAAACTAAAAAAATAAAATAAAATAAAAAATCACAAAATTTTCCAACCATACCTCTGTTCCCATTGGAAACTCTTCAGCCTCAGCGATCTCAGAGCTGTAAGTATATTCTGATTCATTGCTGCTATGAGTGGAGTCCCTTCTCTTGTGCCCCGGTTTGGAAATACTCTGGGAAGGGAAGGAGTGCCAGCATTAGCTTTAGTGCTTCCATAGGCTAAACCTTTCCTGTCCTTTCATTGTTTCATCTTTTGGAGAGAATTTAGAAAACTTACAGAGAAAATGGTAGGTAGATTGACATAGATAGATAGATAGATAGATAGATAGATAGATAGATAGATAGATAGATAGATAGAGACAGACAGACAGACAGACAGACAGACAGACAGACAGACACAGACAGACAGACAGACATGGTAGATAGAAGATAGATAGATAGATAGATAGATAGATAGATAGATAGATAGATAGATAGATAGATAGATAGATAGATAGAAGATGATAAGTAGGTAGGTAGATTGACAGATGATAGATATAAGATGATAGATAGATAGATAGATAGATAGATAGATAGATATAGATGAACGAAGGAGGGTAGAGATAGATAGATAGATAGATGATAGATAGATGATAGATAGATAGATAGATAGATAGATAGATAGATAGATAGATAGATAGATAGATAGATAGATAGATGAAGGAAGGAGGGTAAATATAGATAGATAGATAGATAGATAGATAGATAGATAGATAGATAGATAGATAGATAGATAGATAGATAAAGATAGATGAACGAAGGAGGGTAGAGATAGATAGATAGATGATAGATAGATGATAGATAGATAGATAGATAGATAGATAGATAGATAGATAGATAGATAGATATAGATGAACGAAGGAGGGTAGAGATAGATAGATAGATAGATGATAGATAGATAGATAGATAGATAGATAGATAGATAGATAGATAGATAGATAGATGAAGGAAGGAGGGTAAATATAGATAGATAGATAGATAGATAGATAGATAGATAGATAGATAGATAGATAGATAAAGATAGATGAACGAAGGAGGGTAGAGATAGATAGATAGATAGATAGATAGATAGATAGATAGATAGATAGATGATAGATAGATGATAGATAGATAGATAGATAGATAGATAGATAGATAGATAGATAGATAGATAGATAGATAGATAGAATGCTCATCTTACCTCAAGGTAATTATGCACATTCCCATTTCTCTGGAGCTCTTGGAAAGCATCTCTTCCCAAACCCAAGTCTGATACTGAATTTGGCATCTGGTCCACTCACCTCCATCAGCCTCATCTCATCTTTCAGGTCATCATATCGCTCTTCTAGCCGGCTGAATTCTTGGAGCAGATTCTGATACCTCTGCCTTTCGTTGTTCAGGTCTAGGTCCAGTTGCTTTGTCTCCTCCAGATGCTTTTTCTCCATGACCTCTGCAAAGAAAAATCAAAGCAAGACTTCACCCGCTGCTTTCTCTCTACAGGTGAGAAATAGGGATTCCTTCCTTGTTTCCCAGCATTCCCACGTTCAAATCCACAGGCCTACTTAAACACAGAAGCTAGTTTTTAAAAACCCAGACAGTAAATTCCCGAGACGAGCTTACCTGTAATTTCTTTGGCCTGGTTTTGGATGCGGCTATTCAGGTCATCTTTCTCCTCTTTTAGAAGGGTGTTTTGCTCTTTTAGTTCAAGCACCAGCTAAAGAAAGAAGGTTGGAAGGGAAAAACTTGTAATATTCTGACAATGCATTTCTTTCTATGTTTTGGTGAAAAGGACAGATAGGATAAAACTTTTGGGTGTTTTTTAAAGTGTAGCTTTATGGATACTGCTCTACTCAAGCTACATGCTAAAGCCAAGTGGGAAGAGATAGGAGCAAAAGTGTGGACAATGGAACTAATGCAAGCACATGTGCATGTACACACACACACACACACACACACACACACACACATCATGTTGCTTTCACCATCAATACTTAAAAGAGGTGTGTTTCGGAACCAAACGATTTTACCTTGTCTGTTTCTTGTTTGTAGAGATCCGCCTTTTCTTTGATGGTTTTGTTCTCCGTCTGGATCTGATCCAGCTCTTTCCGCAGCCTCCCGATCTCCTCTTGAAGGCTAATGAGGCGATTGGTGGCATTCCTGGCCTCTTCTTCACTCATCCGAAGCCTCTCTAGGTCATTCCGCAGCTTCTCTGTCTCGGAAGTGTAAGTTGCCTCTAAGCTAGTTAGCTTCTCCACCAGGGATCTGGAGTCTCGTGTCTGAACAAAAATCCCAAAGAGGGCAGGTCAATCATCAGAGGACGACAGATACAGGCTAAATATTTATGGATCATCTTTTCCCCTATTAGGAGATGCACACCATCCCATCCCTATTTTTTTCAGTTTGGAAACATAGAAACCTGACAGCAGAAAGACCTATGGGTCCATCAAGCCTGCCTTTAGAGTATGAAATAAATATATCTCTATCTATCTCTGTATCTCTGTATCTCTGTATCTCTGTATCTATCTATCTATCTATCTATCTATCTATCTATCTATCTATCTATCTATCTATCTATCTATCTCTGCTTGCCTGTTTGATTGTCCATCCATATATCCATCCATCTATCCATCCATCTATCCATCCATCCATCCATCCATCCATGTATTTATCCATCCATTTATTTATCAATCCATCCATCCATGTATCCATTCGTTCATCCATCCATCCATGTATGTATCCATGCATCCATCCGTCCATCCATATATCCATCTTTGCTTGTCTGCCTGCCTGACAGTTCATCCATGTATCCATCGGTCTATCTATCCATCCATCCATGTATCCATGTATCCATCCATCCATCCATCCATCCTTATATCCATCCATCTCTGTTTGCCTGCCTGCCTATTCATCCATGTATTTATTCATCCATCCATCCATCCATCCATCCATCCATCCATATATCCATCTCTGCTTGTCTGCCTGCCTGACAGTTCATCCATGTATCCATCGGTCTATCTATCCATCCATCCATGTATTCATCCATCCATTCATCCATCCTTATATCCATCCATCTCTGTTTGCCTGCCTGCCTGCCTGTTCATCCATGTATTCATCCATCTATCTATCTATCCATCCATCCATATATCCATCCATCTCGGGTTGCCTGCCTGCCTGCCTGTTCATCCATGTATCCATCTGTCCATGTATCCATCTGTCCATGTATTCATCCATCCATCCATCCATCCATCCATGTATTCATCCATCCATCCATGTATTCATCCATCCATCCGTCCATCCATCTGTCCATCCATGTATCCATCCATCCATGTATCCATCCACACCACCGTGGCTCATTTAAACCACAGTTGTGCATCCTTTTACCTGGTCGTCGATTTTACGCTGGAGTTGCATAATCTTGTTCTCCATGCCGACGTTGAGTTTCTTGTAGTGCTCCACTGAGCGAGCTTCTATCTTCAGCTTCTTCAGCTCCCTCTTGGCCCTCATGCGCCGGAGGCAGCATTGCAGGTAAATAATTGCCTTCAAAGTCCGGTGATAGCGCAAGCGAGCCAGCCAGCCGCGCACATGTTTTTGGATAATGGTGGCCTTGTGCTCCCAAAGCATCTGTGCATTTAAAAGACAGGTTGAGCATCCTTTCCCTGCATTTCAGATCTCTGACTGAAATTCGCTACGGGGGGAACAATTAAGTGACAGCACAGCGAAAGTGAGTTGTGGCTGAGAGAGAAGATATTAAAATCGAAAACAACAACCCTAAAACTAAGAAGGAAACAATATTTCCTCCCAATTCATAGGAGTAGCTTGCTTTGCCACCTAAGGCTAAAATGATAAAATGATTCATGCCGTAAAGTCATAGACTAAACATTCATATTTTACAAATAACTCAAATAAATATTGCTTTGTTCCAGCTGGGATCGATTCAGTTGATAAATTAAATCCGTTTGGCATTTTTACTTTGTTCCTACATTATGCTAATACTCAGAATCAATATAAAGAATTTAAATTCCCAAAAGGAATATAACTATTAGGAAAGATTCCAGATCCTTCATCCACCTTGTGCCCACAAATTTTGATTTGCGGGCCAAGAACACAATTTTCGTTCAGGATATCAGGAAAACAACTTAGACAAAGCTGCTTTCTAGTATCACATTAACCGGCTTTTCTCCACTTTCATGTTTAAAGCCCAGTCATCTGGATATGATTTCTTATGCTTGAGTTACATTGGGATACACAACAGCATATTTCCAACTACTATTATGTCATTGCTCTGTTCAAAAGCTCTAGAAATACCTTGTTTCGACAGCTGCTGCGAGTCCTCAGGCTGACACAAATAATCCCAGCAAATCCAAAGAATATTCAAGTACCAGAAACTTTCCTAAGCGCGTTTGATTGTTTACAAAACAGCATCTCTAGAGTTGGAACCGCGAAGATCCCTGTAAAACTGTGAGCCTCCCAACAGAATCTCATTTAGGAATCTCCTCCGAATAGGTGAGGAAGGTGATTCAACTCTTCTTACAAGCCCGTAATTATTTTCCATACCAGCTTTCATAATCACAAGACAGCTGTTGCAAAAGTTTCCACAGGCAAAGAACACGCTATGCAGAACGAAATCATCTTTAATTACCGGAACACCGTAGATGTGTCAGAAGACATGATTCGTCAACACAACTGAGCCATCTTTGAAATTCTTGCAAAGCCACTGTCAGGCCTACAGTTATATTCCTTTTAGGATCTTTGGCCTGCCACACACTCTCTCTCTCTGTCTTTACTATGCTGTTTCATTAGGGGGGAGGAATTGGGAGGGGTAATAGTAAGGAGTAGAACTGTAGAATGTGTTGTTGTCAAAATAAAACATTCCTTTCTAGAAGCCCAAAGTCATCCTTTGTTTCTGCACCTGACCAGAACTAGATGGGTGGAAATGCCAGCGTGGTATAGGAAGATTGGACCATGTGATGGACTTGTGGGTGTGGGGCCAAGGTCTTGAACTTTCAACTGGGTGGAAAACCCAGGAAGGTTTCAGATTTGGGTTTTCCACAGATGTACCAACATGTCTCTCTTATTAAATTGGAACTTTGATGAAAGCTATGCCTTGAACTCTGATTTAATTCTGGATGATATTTGGAAAGCTGACAGCCACGAAGATTCAAAAACTGAAGGGTTTTTTTAAAAAAGGCTTTTACAATCTAAACAGAACGCAGCGAGATTTCCCCTACAGAACAACATTCAACTACAAAACAGGGGAGTTGGTTTAAATAAAGAGGTATAACAGTGTGTCAGGATTATAGCTCTGTTTTTGTCAACAGCTAACCTCAAAGGAGACTGAACAAATTGGAAAAGGATTAGAGAGAATATCTGTTGTAGGTCATATCAGGGGTCCCCAACCCTTGATCCGTGGACTGGCACGGGCCCATGGCGTGCCACAAACCCTCTGGTCCACCAAAAAACCTCTCTTCACAGAACTGGTCCCTGGTGCCCAAAAGGTTGTGGGCCACTGGGTTATATGATTTGCATATTATGTATTATGGCCTAATGGGGTGGGTTCTGGATTCTTTTACTGCCGGTTTGCTCAGGGACGTGCATCAGGAGCGCGCATGCGCAGTAGTGAAAAAAATTGCTTCCGCCCATGCGCAGAAGCAAAAAACAAGATGGCGGCTCCTATGTTGCCACTGATAGAACCGATTTGGAGGTGTGGGCGGCTAAGTTACTACCTACTCGGCCGAACCGTTAGGAACCCACCTCTGATTATGGCAGGGGTGTCAAACTGGCGGCCCAGGAGCTGGAATTCGTCACGCGCAGGCTATGCCCACCCCAGCTCCACAAAGGGAAATAATGTTGACGGCAGAGTGACGCGGCAAGTTTGACACCCCTGTATTATGGGATACAAAATTGGCAAAGCTCTGCACCACGGATCGTCTTCCCTGTTGCTCTGCAAGGGCGCCGATCTCTACCTCGAGAAATGGACCCACGGAAATAACATTAAAGCCTGTACGCATTCTATCGCATCTCGGAAGAAAGTATTGTTGTGTCATAACTTTTGGGCAGGGTTCGAAACCACAGCCAAGTTCTGGTCCTTACCTTGTGATACTTCTTCCTGGCAATGTAACCTCGCGAGTGCGACTGGAGAGTAATGGTAGCTGCTCGGATGCGCCGATACTGTTTGCGGGCAGCATCCATGCGCTGGAATTTCTGGATGACAATGGCAGCTTTGGTTCTTCGTAAGAACATTGCAAGGCTGAGCAAGGAAATGAGAGGGAAAGGGGGGGTGGGGGAGAGAGAACGGAAATTAATTAATTGTATTGGAATAAATATCTTCCTGCATGGAGTCAAGGGATTTATTCATCGTCATTTCTCTTTCAAATGTATTCCAACAACTCCGTAAAGTAGGTTGAACTGAGTCGGCGAGACGATCCAGAGAACTTAGTGGTCCTACAGTGGGACATTTTCTTGTCTGTATAAAGTTGCAAGGGATCTGGAAGCACCTGTGTTGGTTGTGGTCAACTTTGTACCACCGGACACTGACAACCACTCCAGAGTAACAGAATAACACAGTTGGAAGATTTTGAAGGAGCAAACTTTTGGCGTGAATGCCACAGGTTCACCATCACAAACATACAGTCTGAAACAAATATAATGGAATGTGTGGAAGATCTTCGTGCCTGGTATCCACTTCGATTTCGCAGTGTTGCATTGTTTTAAATGTAAAAATAATAAAAATATATTATAAAAATAGTTCATCTACCCTACATTATGCTCCACCAGGCATTCTACAACTTCTTGCTTTCCAATCAGGCAGCAAAAGAGAACGCTTGTGTCTTATGAATATCCAATTGCACAGGCCTACCTTTCGATATGTAGCCTATAATAATCTTATTTTCAGGGAAACTGAGCAGATAGCAAGGAATTGTTTACACTAGATCAATAATCAAGAAGTAAACAATACCCCAATCAAGGAGCTAAGGACTGACACAAACAAGCTAACAATAAACAACAACTTAATCAAGGAAACACCAAAACGCCCACAGACCCTGATAGGGCAAGCCACTAGTATATAAAGAGAGCAAACCCCACTCTCTTCTAGCACTGATGATGTCACCTAGTTGGGTAATGAAATGTCTACAAGAAAACAAGCAAGCTCAGAAAATATCAAGGATCCCACAGTCGTCCTCTTCCCCTCTGCCCCACTCCCTTCCAGCACTGATGATATTACCTAGCTGGGTATTGAAACGTCTACAAGAAAACAAGCGAGCTCAGAGAGCATGAAGGAGCCCACAGTTCAACCCTGAGTTACGTATATTATCTTCCATCAAAACTATTTACAGCACACTATCCTAAGGAAGATCAGCTTACCATCGTGCCTGGTATCCACGGACATATTTCTGAATGGTGATGGCTGCTTTCCTCATGCGCAGGTACTTCTTCCTCATCAGCCACCCCCTGATAGTCTTTTGGATACGGATGCAAGCTGCTCTCAGTTTATCGGCCCTTATTTTTTCCAAATAAGCTACTTGACCAGCCCGGAAAAATATTTTTGTCTTCCCAAACTGGTACTTATCCTTGTCCTATTTTCAGGAGAAAAAGTATAATCAGTATCGGACTTGACCCACTTTGCAATATAAATAAAAAGACAGCGTGGATTCAATCACAGAAGAATTTAAAAATATCTTACGATACCATGAAGGTGATATTATGCAGAAGCAGCAGAGTATATATTAAAGGATCGAAATATCTGGATCGTACCGTTGTATTTCTAACACATCAGGGTGATTTCAGATTGTTAAGAATTTAGGACGTTAATTTCAGATTGTTTCAGATTTCAGATTGTTAATTTAGGACGTTAATTATTCACTCTATGTTAGGGAATTCATTCTAAGCACGAGGGGTATTTCCCAAAAATCAGGAGGGTTAAACATATATCCATATACCAAAAGTGTCAAAGTTTAAAAGGAAGATTTAATTAAGAATCTAAATTAATTCGTCTTCTCTATGGGACATCTAAAGGACTTTTCCTCCAATTTAGCCGCTATAGGATGAATGGATTTTCAATCTTACCTGAGACAAGCACCCCTGAATTCAGCGTGTGGAGGGAACTATTTCTGCATAAACATATATATGTTGCTTTGTTAAGTCTCTGATTGTACTTTGATTTCTACACCCAGGGCAAAAGTCAGATTGCACGTGACACATTGGATTTTTCTAATTGGCGGCTCCAATATTTTCCCCAGGAACTGAAAGCAGTTTTTGGGAGATGTGTGACAATGTTGTGGCCAGCCAATGCAGCTGGCAGCAGAGTCGGGGACAGTGAGGAGGTTGGGGAGGAACATTGACCAGTCCTGGAGGCTGGGGAAGGCTCGGACAAGGGCTCTGTGTCAGAGGCAGAGACGAGGACGTCTGGCAGTGATTAGGTGCTTATGGAGCTGGACAGCAGTGAGGCAGAGAAACAGCTGGAGCCTGTTCCCAGTGTACGCATGCGCAGAGCTGCCAGAAGAAAAGAACAACTCAGAAATCAGGGTCGACTTGGGAGTAAAGTCATAGCTGGAAAGAGATTGGCGCCTGCCATAGGACATAAAAGAGGAGTGGACTTTTGTAGGAAACAATTTGTTCGTTCGGTCGTTAATTAGTTTCAGGAGTGTGAAGATCTGTCCGTGAATCTCAGAGACTCTGAGCCCAGTCTTTCTTTGCACAGCACCTCACTGGGAAAATATTTACATGGCAGCTTTCCAAGATAGATAAGATCTGTGGTCATAAATATTCCTTTGAAAGACTGTTTGCCAGGCCTTGCTGAATATGAATGAGAGGAATTCACATTCGTTTAATGAAAGCGGTTTTCTTGGGATTTTTGCCTTGTGCTTTTTGGAGAAGCCCAGGTCAGAACAGATAATCCATTTGCATCAAGATGAAGGAGTCTTCATACAATGCTATTTTCCTGATTAAAAAAAAATCCTCTGCTTCCTGTTCTATTCTTCTTCTTAAGAGGCATGTTGATAAACTAAAACGCTATTTGGATTATGGGTCACCAAGTCAGTATCAACAAAATATCAACAAGAGTGGCTATATATATGGATGGAGGGGTGGAGGGATGGACCTTCAGACAGACAGATGATAGATAAATAGATAGATAGATAGATAGATAGATAGATAGATAGATAGATAGATAGATGGGTGGGTGGGTGGGTGGGTGGGTGGGTGGAGAAGGGAAAGTGAGTGGATGGATGGATGGACCTTCAGACAGACAGATCATAGATAGATAGATAGATAGATAGATAGATAGATAGATAGATAGATAGATAGGATGATGGGTGGATGAATGGATGATTAGACAGACAAGATAGATAAGAGGAACACTGGTACAGGAGACTGGAGAGCCACTTTATTGCTCATCCTTCTAATGACAAGGATCCACCCAGCATGGGCTAATTTTACAGGCATTAAAGCACCATAAATCCATTACCAGAATCAGCTTTTCCAAGACATTCTTGCATGTCTGTTTCCTGTCACTGAGGACATCTTTCTGCTTCATCAGGACACGATAGCGGCTGAAGAATTCTTGATAGGTCCACCTGGTTTCAAGAGGCAAGGTGGCATTAGCTGAAAAGACCTTCGAAACGCAAAACGTATCCCCACGTCTCTGGAGAGACACACTCACCTTGAAGGGAAACCAGCTGCACTGATTCGGATTGTCTCTAGCACACCGCAAGCCCTCAGCTGTTGTACAGTCCGCTTTTCATCGAACCTACGTGCAAACACACAGGAAGGAGTCATTCGTGGCCCAAATGTGATCATAGAACAGATGTTTTTCATTGTGGGGGGAAAGGATGAGTTGCTCAAAGAACGGCAAAAGGATGCAAATGGCTCTTTTTGGTTTGTTGAGTTTTATTGAGCAGGAAGTGCACTCAAGGGCATCCAAGCAAGACCATAAAAGTAAAATAAATTTGCTATCAGAAACCAAAGGACCAACGAGTCAAACATTTTTTATCTCAATGCACTTAAGGCTGGATACAAAACTTTTCCATGTTCCATTGTAGCAACAATGTCCCATTAATAAAAATTCCATCACCGGACAACAGCCTGCAGATTTCTTTTTTAAGGCACAAATTGATTTATAGCTAATAAATTACATGATGTCTGGTGTGGCCCGCCATTGGCCAGCAGAGCTGTCAGCAGGTTTGGACAGTGAGGAGGTTGGGGGAGGGACATGGGCCAGTCCTGGAGTCTGGGGAAGGCTCTGATGAGGGCACTGTGTCGGAGGCAGAGAGGGGGCCAGAGCCATATGCCAGTTATCAGCTGCCTTCAGTCAGACAGCAGTGAGGCAGACAAACAGCTGGAGCCTGTTCCCAGTGTGCACATGCAATGTGCAGAGTGGCCAGACGAAGGGAACAGCTAAAGAACAGGGGTCAAGTTGGGAGTAAGGCCACAATGAATGGCCCCTCCCAGAGGAAATAAAAGAGGAGCGAAGGGGAGTGGAGTTTGCAGGAGACAATTAGTTCGCTTAATTGGCCTGTGACTCTCCGAGACCCCTTGTCAAGTTTTGCAGATATCGGCCTGTCAGCTCTCCAAGCCAGATAAGGCCTGTGACTGTAAATCCTCCCTCGAAAGATTTGCTGAATGTGAATAAGCGGAATTCACAGTAAATTAATAAAAGGGGGTTTGGTCGGGGCCAGGAGTCTGCTTCGTGCTCTTGGAAAGCCTCGGTCAGAACAATATCTGTTTGTTTCTGTCCAAATCAAGTACCAGCAAACCTTTGGGGTTTTTTCCCCTTCTCTAACACAATATAATTTCAGAGGGCAAATACGACAGCATCATGAACTTACATAAATGGAAACTTGAAGTCATTTGGTTTAATACACCGCACGTAATGTGGAGTGGTGGCGTTGAGGGTCTCCATCAAGAGATGCAGAGAATTTCTGAACTATAGGAAAGATCGAAAAGCGGGGACAGATGTAGAAGGAAACCACTGACACATTTTTTACTTTCTTTAGACTGAAACCTCTCCAAGCAGCAATTTCTAAGAAAAGCTCACATAAATGTGAAGTCATCTACTCTACATTTTTTTTTTTTAAAAAACCCAGTCTGCGCAGCAATTTCTAAGAAAAGCTCACATAAATGGCAAGTCATCTACTCTACAATTTAAAAAAAAAAAAAAACTCAGTCTGCATCTGTATTCATCACTGGAATAAATGTCAGAGTCCAAAAAGCACAGGTAATCTTTGCTAAGCGATTGTTCGAAGTTATGATGGACAGCTATAACTACTTTATGAGCCATTTTTTGAAGTCGTGATAGCAATAGCAGTTAGACTTATATACCGCTTCATAGGGCTTTCAGCCCTCTCTAAGCGGTTTACAGAGTCAGCCTATCGCCCCCAACAACAATCCGGGTCCTCATTTTACCCACCTCGGAAGGATGGAAGGCTGAGTCAACCCTGAGCCGGTGAGATTTGAACCGCCGAACTAGCAGTCAGCTGAAGTGGCCTGCAGTACTGCACTCTACCCACTGCACCACCTTGGCTCTTTTGTGATGGCTACATGGCTGCCCCACAGGCTCACATGATTGAATTTTGGGCACCTGACAAGCAGCTCTTTATAGTCATACGACCCAGGGGTGGGCTTCAAAAATTGCAGCAACGGGTTCGCTGCCCGGTTGCTGGGTGGGCGTGGCCACAGTGGGTGTGGCCTAGTTGGCCTCCTGCACTACAACGGGGGGGGGGGGAGGGTGTTTTTCACCCTCCCCAGGCTCTGGAGGCTTCCCTCGAGCCTCCGGGTGGGCGCAAACTGCTTCCCCCGGGCTGCGGAGGCCCTCTAGAGGCCGGAAACAAACCCGTTTCTGGACTTCCAGAACTTCCAGTAGGCCCATTTTCCCCCTCCCCGAATCTCCATGCGACCCTGCACTTCCCTGGCATGATGAAGAGGCCGTGTGGAGACTCCTAGAACGGACAGGGCGAGGTGGGAGGGGCCAGCCAAGGGTGGCGTTTGGGGGTTCGCCGAACTAGCTAGAGGATCGCGTCAATCTGTGCGAACCCCAACAGCTCATCCCTAATATGAACATGGTTTTCTATAGGGGGAGGGGGCTGCATTTCTTTCTAGTTTCTGGCAAAAAAAAACCACCCACTGGGGAATATGCATTCACCTGCCTAACAATCATGGTGCTCGCTTCACGAGCCCAGGAGTAAAATAGGGCCTGATAATGAGATAACCCACTTAACAACTGCAACAACTTACCACCATAATTCCGGCCTCGTTGCAGTCATTAAGTCAAGGATTACCTGAATCCTAAACCCTTAACTGAGCTCTTTGTAAGACTTTACTAGAGAGCGGATCTGCAGTGGCAAACTAATAGCCAAGGCAAGGTCACTTTAAAAAGTGAGGTAAACTCTGGGGAAGAATTTCACTATTTCTCCGCAAAAGGCTACAGCAAATGTTTGTTTGTTTATTGGATTTCTTTGCTTCTTTATTGGATTTATGTTGTGGCCCAGCAGGAACCGTTGGAGCTGCCACAGACTCTGACAGCGAGGGGCCCAATGAGTCGGCTCTGGAGGATGTGGAGGACCCTGGACAGGATTCCGATTCCGAGGAGGGCGCAGAGAGACTGGTTGGCCACCAGGTGGCGCCAGAGCCTTGGACCAGTGGGGAGGAGACAAGAGAGTGATCCAGAAGCCAGCAGTGAGTTGTTCCTGGATGCATGCCATCGAAGAGCTACTAGGCGTCAGGAACAATTACGCAATTACAGGAGGTGATTGTATTCAGCTGGTGGTCATTAGGCTCCTCTCCAGACTATAAAAGCTACTTGTGCATACAGCCCCCTTTGTAGAAGTCAACGCAGGAATTGAATGTCGGAGGACATTTACTGTGAGCTGGGCAGGCTGGATTGCTGCCAAGCCTTATCTGTGTTTATTGCTGCCTGAGTTTGTCTGAGTTGCTGCCAAGGTCCTTATCTTTTTTTTTAGACATTTTTTAGACATTTTATTAAGATTTATAGGCCGCCCTTCTCCCTGAGGGGACTCAGGGCGGCTTACAATCACAGGGAGGGGGGTGCGATATCAAAAGACAAACAGTAAGTGAACAAAATAAAATAATAAAACACAACTTGCATTCAACAGTCAACACTCGGGCGGGTAAATTGGGAACCTATCCCCAGGCCTGATGGGAGAGCCAGATCTTAAGGGCTGTGCGGAAGGTCTGGATGGTGGTGAGGGTACAAATCTCGGCGGGGAGATCGTTCCACAGGGTCGGAGCTGCAACAGAAAAGGCTCTCCTCCGTGTAGTCACCAGTCGGCATTGACTGGCAGATGGGATTCGGAGGAGGCCCAGTCTGTGCGATCTAATCGGTCGGAGGGAGGTAATCGGCAGAAGGCGGTCTCTCAAGTACCCAGATCCACTACCATGGAGTGCTTTAAAGGTGGTCATCAGTACCCTGAAGCGCACCCAGAGATCGACAGGTAGCCAGTGCAGCTCGCGGAGGATGGGTGTCAGAACAGATTTATATGTTTCTTCTCCCATCCTCCGTTGTCACGAGGGACAGCCCCGAGTAATGTAGGGATGCACAAGCCGTAAACAGCCCGGAGCAGAGAAATGCAATACGTTCCCTTTACCTGATGCCCCACAGTTTTCTTATGCTCCTTGCTTGCTTGGGCCATTTTCGATTTGGCTGGTTTCACGGCCGCTCGAGACAACGGGGTTATCTGTTTGTTTGTTTGTTTATCTGTTTGTTTGTTTGGCTTTCAACCACCGAGGTTTTGGTGTTTTGCTAATTAAAGGACATTCCAGTTAAGCTTGTCTCGGCATTCATTACTGGACGGAGGAGGGGGTCAGAACAGATTTATATGTTTCTTCTCCCATCCTCCGTTGTCACGAGGGACAGCCCCGAGTAATGTAGGGATGCACAAGCCGTAAACAGCCCGGAGCAGAGAAATGCAATACGTTCCCTTTACCTAATGCCCCACAGTTTTCTTATGCTCCTTGCTTGCTTGGGCCATTTTCGATTTGGCTGGTTTCACGGCCGCTCGAGACAACGGGGTTATCTGTTTGTTTGTTTGTTTATCTGTTTGTTTGTTTGGCTTTCAACCACCGAGGTTTTGGTGTTTTGCTAATTAAAGGACATTCCAGTTAAGCTTGTCTCGGCATTCATTACTGGACGGAGGAGGGGGTCAGAACAGATTTATATGTTTCTTCTCCCATCCTCCGTTGTCACGAGGGACAGCCCCGAGTAATGTAGGGATGCACAAGCCGTAAACAGCCCGGAGCAGAGAAATGCAATACGTTCCCTTTACCTGATGCCCCACAGTTTTCTTATGCTCCTTGCTTGCTTGGGCCATTTTCGATTTGGCTGGTTTCACGGCCGCTCGAGACAACGGGGTACGACCGGACGGTGTGGATGAGGTGGGACTGACGGCCTTCTCCACTCGAAACAGCTCAGGCAGCATCTTAAACTGATTCAGACACAAGAGTTTCTTTAAAAAGGACATCTCTGTGTTAGGAAAGAGGAAGTTTTCCCTGAGGTCATGCAATAAAAAGGGGGACCAAAGCAGGGGTGGGTTCCGGCGGTCACTTACTGATAGTTCAATCATGGCTGCGCTGCCCGTGCGCTTGATGCACGCTGCCGGTGCATGCGCAGTGCAATAAATATTGCTATGCGCAAAAGCAAAAAAACAAGGTGGTGGAGCCTATTGCGCCGCCCAGAGAATCAATTCGGGGGCGTGACAGGCCTGGGCCAATGCCGATCCAGCGACCCAGGCCACCAAACCGCTACTGGTTTGGCCGAACCAATCCAAACTGGTGTGAACCCACCATTTGGACCAAAGCCAAAACAGATGACCATTTGAAGTCTGGTTTTGTTGCTTTCTAGATGCTTATAAAAATACAATAGTTTCACTTTGCTTTATAAAGCAATTTAAATGAGCACGAGAATGTAAGAATGACCCTTTCTAGATTCCAGCAATGGCACAGCTGGCCCAGGAGTCTGTGTCACATGGAGGCCAAACAGAAGCATCTGTAAAGCTTACTGACAAGGAGAACATGGTGGTGCAAGACCTTCTCCGCTGCTTAACTCACTCCCAAGTGTGCTGCAGACACGACATTCCTTATCTCTCAGACTTGCGTCAGATCAGATAAGTGGTCCTTATTTTTCTACTTGCATTTTTATATGCTTTAGAACTGCTAGGTTGGAAGAAGCAAGGGACAAGTAATGGGAGCTCTCGCCGTTAGGCAGCACCAGGGATTCGAACCGCCGAACTGATGACCTTTCTGATCGACAAGCTCAGCGTCTTAGCCACTGAGCCACCACGTCCCTCTATTTCTTTCACCTTGTGAATTTTGAGAAAAACTGGCATCTTCGCTGAAATACAGGACAATCATCCATTAAAGAAGAGATTACGGGGAAAGAGAATTATTTTCAAATGCCTAGAAGTCTGTAAGCTTCCAGGAAAGGGAACCCAAATCAGACAGGGAGGAGGAAAGTAAGCTTCCTTTCTGATTTTTAATTATGTACTCAAGTTTCCTATAATACGATCAGAAAGGAGTAGACTGTCGTATTATCCCTATTCATTGCTGTAACTGGCTAGAATCATATCCTGAACTGAAATCAGAAATCATGACAAAAATTCAGTCAATAGGATTGTGATGTGAAGTGGAAGCCAGGATCATTTCAACACTAACCTTACTTGATTTGAGAACGTTGATCTGTTCTTCATAGACGGTATCTTTGTTTTTTTCCAAAAACCCTTCGCACTGGTACTCCACCTGGAAATGCAAATATCTAATTTTACGAAACAACAGTTTGCAATACTAATAGTACAGAATCAGTGGCCCAGAAAGAGATGGTACACCTAGATAAGCACAAAAAGTCTTCTGCTTTATGAGATTTCCAATTTCAGATTTAAACGTGTAAGCTTTGCCAATGTTTCGGAGTGAAGTAGTTACCGTATTTTTCGGATTATAAGACACACCAGAGTATAAGACGCACCAAGACTTTGAAAAGGCAAATTAAAAAAGTTTTTGCACTCTGCAGACCTCCCCAAAACAGCCCGTTTTTTGTGAAAATGCCCCCCCCCCCTTTTAAAAAAGACATGAATAGCTTTTAGGAGACTTATAGAGTGCTTCTGGGGGCTGGGGGGCAAAATTGAGGAAAAAAACGGCCCATTTGTTGCTCATTTCTGCCCTGCCCAGCCCCCGGGAGCTCTCTCAAAGCCTCCTAAAGGCTCTGCACAGCCATTTTGGTGAAGGGAGCAGGGTTTCAGGAGGCCAAAAATGCTGTATTCAGTGCATAAGACGCACCCAGATTTTCAGCCTCTTTTTTGAGAGAAAAATGTGTGTCTTATACGCTGAAAAAATACGGTAATAAAGGAAGCCATCTCACTCAATTAGAGCATACCCACTTGGTTGAATTGCCTGCCAAGCATTTTCTGCCTAAAGAATTCCCTCCCAATAACAACTGCAAAAAGATCTTTTGAAAGATCCACAAAGTAATTTCCACATCAGCCAGGAAACAAAATCCTTTACCTTATCTGCAAAGTGTTGAATAATAAAAGCTTTGTTGGACAATCGAGGTTTCTCAAAAAGGGCCGTCTTGTTCAAGTGAGTATTGTACAACTTCTGGGCCCAGCTGTTGTCTGAACCTTTAGGCATCTGGAGAAGGGAAAGATGGGGAGATGACTTCACATTTCTGGTGGGAAGACAGCCATGGGGAGGGGGGGGGGGACAGTAATCACAGAAAAGTTATAAATGCCCTTGGGAAAGGAAGAGATATTCCCTTTTTTTCCTGTGCAGGAATTTTGCAACATTTTTAATTGGCTTTTTATTTTATTTTTATTGTTTTTTTTAGGGCTGTCCACAGAGGAGCTAGCAGCAGATTCGGACAGTGAGGAGGTTGGGGAGGAACATGGGCCAGTCGTGGAGTTTGGGGAAGACTCTGATGTGGGCTCTGTGTCAGAGGCAGAGAGGGGGCCAGAGCCGTATGCCAGTTATCAGCTGCCTTCAGAATCAGATATTAGTGAGGCAGATGAACAGCTGGAGCCTGTTCCCAGTGTATGCATGCGCAGAGCTGCCAGAGGAAGGGAACAGCTAAAGAACAGGGGTCGACTTGGGAGTAAGGCCACAGGTGGACGATGAATGGCCCCTCCCAGAGGAAATAAAAGAGGAGCGAAAGGGGAGTGGAGTTTGCAGGAGACAATTAGTTCGCTTAATTGGTTCGTGACTCTCAAAGACTCCTTGCCAAATTCTGCAGATATCAGCCTGGCAACTCTCCAAGCCAGATAAGGTCTGTGACCGTAAATCCTCCCTCAAAAGACTTTGCTGGATGTGAATAAGCAGAATTCACAGTAAATAAAAGGGTTTTTTGTCGGGACCAGGAGTTTGCTTCGTGCTCTTGGGAAGCCTCGGTCAGAACAGCCGACACAAGAAATGACCCTGGGCAAAACTCAGGGCATATAATGCTAATGGAAGCTTATGGAAGCTGTGGATTGGCAGAAGCCATGTGACTCATGGAATAAACCATCAGGCAAATTGTGCCAAATAAGATGAGAAAGATGTCTCGCTAAACCACCAAGGATATAAACGAGTATTTCATTCTTTCTGCTTTGTTCTGAGGAAATTATTCTACAGGGAAACTTGGAATACCAACCTTGCACTCCTCATCCAGCAAATCCAGGATTCCCATTTTGGCCTCGATGAGATTAATGCAGGGCTGATTGTCGTAGAAATCAATCAAGGTCCAAGGAATTTGTTCCCTCATGTATTCTTCTTGCTCCAACTTAAAGACATGCTGTGTGAGAGGGCAGAATATGGATCATTAAGGCAAGATTACAGTACTGATTCTGCATTTTATGCTTTTCCTGGGGGCTTTAACACTGATACAGAAATTGAAACGGACAGCCTGTTTTGCCAGGTGCAACAGATTAACATAGCTATCCCTCTAGAAAATGATAAAAGACTTTCTTCTGAACCACCAATCCAGAAAATCTGATTTTTAAGTGGATAATTAAGCTGCGGGTGGAGAGCATGACACAAAAAAACCCCCAAGTTTCTTACTTACCATATTGAACTGCTGCTGTAATTTCTCATTGGCGTAATTTATACAGAATTGTTCAAAGCTGTTGATCTCAAATGTTTCAAACCTGAAAAACCAAATCAGCTTTCAGCTTATCTTAAACTATTCAATGAACCATTGCACGGCTGAGGTGTAAAACTGAAGAAAAAACAATTATTGCCAACCTGCCTTTCATTGAGGACCTGTATACTGCACGAGTCAAAAAAGGGCTGTGAAAATATCTACAGACCCCTCACATCCTGGATATAAATTGTTTCAACTCCTCCCCTCAAAACGACAGTATAGGGCACTGCACACCAGAACAACTAGACAACAGAATATATATATTTTTCTCTCGAAAGCCATCACTCTGCTAAACAAATGATTCCCTCACCACTGTCAAACTATTCACTAAGGCTGCATTACTATTACTATTAATCTTCTCATCGTTCCCATCACCCATCTCCTCCCACTTAGGACTGCAAGACTGTAACTTTGTTGCTTGTATTGTCCAATTTATATTGGTATTGATTGTTTCCCGATTGCTTATTGGTATTCTATGACTATCATTAAGGGTTGCACCTGATTCTTCACAAATGTATCTTGTCTTTTATGTACACTGAGAGCATCTGCACCAAAGAGAAATTCCTTTTGTGTCCAATCACACTTGGCCAAAAAAGAATTCTATTCTATTTTTTTTTTATTTTATCAATTTCATATATACATTCACAATTATATGATCTCATAACTGTTATTAATAATATGTATTTATAACAATTTTTCCCCTACTGTTGACAATATACTTGAAGATTGCTTTTTTAACATCCCATAGATCCATCTTATCTTACAACGGTCCTACTTCTTCTTCCCTCCCTCCCTCTTTCCTTCCCTCGTTTCTTTTCTCCTACTCCCCTTCCTTCCCTCCCTCCTTCCCCTTCCTTCCTTCTCTCCTTCCTTCCCTCCTTCCTTCCTTCCCTCCTTTCTTTTCTCCTTCTCTCCTTCCTTTCCCCCTTCCTTTCCGCCTTCCTTCCCCCCTTCCTTCTCTCCTACATTCCCTCCTTCCTTCTCTCCTTCTCTCCTTCCTTCCCTCCTTCCTTCCCTCCTTGCTTCCCTCCCTCCTTCCTACCCCCCTTTCTTCTCTCCTTCCTTTCTTCTCTCCTTTCCCTTCTCTCCTTCCCCTTCCTCCCCTTTACCCTTCCCCTCTTCTTCCCATTCCTCCCCTTTCCTACTCTTACATTCCCTCCCATTCTTCCTCTGCCTTTCCCTTTCTCCTATTCCTCTATTCTATTCTATTCTATTCTATTCTATTCTATTCCATTCTATTCCATTCCACTCCACTTTATTCTAGATTTCTATTCTATTCTACATTCTATTGATATTGATTGTTTCCTGATTCCTTATTTGTACCCTATGACTGTCATTAAGGGTTGCCCCTGATTCTTGACTAATGTATCTTTTCTTTTTATGTACAATGAGAGCATCTGGACCAAAGACAAATTCCTTGTGTGTCCAATCACACTTGGCCAATAAAGAATTCTATTCTATTCTATTCTATTCTATTCTATTCTATTCCACTCCACTTTATTCTAGATCTCTATTCTACATTCTACAACTGAATAGTTTCAGCTGTATTAAAATGGAAAGAAACAACAAGACCAAAACACACAAACAAAAAATATTTACCCCTATCTCTACCTTCCTTCCAAGGCGGGGGGAACCCAGTCCTTCTCAATGTAAGCTATTTCATTTTGTCTATTATATAACCTGATTCTGTGAAACTTCCAAGAGACGGTTTCAAATAAATCTATCAATGAAGGAAAATATTTGCAGCTCAAGGTTGAATCTATCTTTTTTTTTTTTTTTTTACTACGCCACTGGAACTCATTGCGATGGTACCGAAGCTGGATAAAAACACCGGGACGGAAAACACTCACCCATAAATGTCCAATACGCCAATGAAAGAATGCTGTTTCACGGTGGACTGCAAAGCTTTGTTCACGTGCTCAACAATCCAGGTAAAAAGGTTCGCGTAGATATGTTTTGCGAGAGCATCCCTGGCGTTGATAGCCTGCAGCTTGGAAATTGGCTTGATGTAGGTCTCTGTGGCAGTGGCCAGCTTTCTGTGGCAAAGCCAGTGCGCCATCTGTTCGTATTCCACTCCCATGAGATCGCAGAAGATCCGGAGGGGCTCGTGTTTAGGCTACGGAAATAAGAGTTGAAAACTACACGTACTCCTAACTAGCCATCTAAATTATTTTCAAGCAGCCAAAATCCCCCCTGCCACCATCCTCTTCTTTTAATGAAACCATAATCCCCTGCATTGGGGTGGAGTCTGGGCAACTGAATGGAGCTGAGTGTTTACTGGCCGGATGCCCCGATTGTCGCCAGTCCAGAGTTTTGTTCAGCTGATATATTCTCATTGTGCACAGAGAGAAATACCTGCCTCTACCTAGGATCGAAATCACAGCCTCCTGTTTGTGAGGCGAGACCTCCACCTATAGGCCTCCGCACCACTTAAAATTCCCCCCCTACCCAGAGGTGGGTTGCTCCCGGTTCAGCCGAACCGGTAGTGGAATTCAGGCCTGGATCATAGAACCGGCAGAGACCCAAGCCTGCCACGCCCTCAAATTGGTTCCCTTGCCGGCACTGGGCCGGCGCCATGTTGTTTTTTAGTGACTGCGCATGCACAGTTCACTGTAAATTGTCCTGCGCATGCGCCAAGAACAATTTACAGTGAACAGCATGCACGTGCGATGCGCGCGGGTTACGAACCGGTAGTAAAACTGGCAGCAACCCACCCCAGCCCCTGCCATGCTTTAGATTTAATGAGAAAATCTTTCCAGTTGGAAAGATGGACTCTGAAGAAAAATGAGAAAGAATCTGAAAAGAAAAGAAAAAAAATTGAAGAGATGGGAGAAATGCATCTTATCTCCAGTTTGGCAAGACAAACCACCATGCAAATTCACAAGGAAGAGATTAGCAATATTAATGGGATTGAGAATATTTGAAGTATTTTGGGACTCACGGGTATTGTGCAGCTATCAGCATCTCGAGATGTGAAGGAGACATTGCCCAAGTGCAGAATAGCAGCAAGGATTTGGAAAATTCCCATCTGACAGGAATCAACAATGCCTGTTGGGAGAAGGGAAGCAGGGGAAGATTTAAAAAAAAAGTTATCTTGAATACTATTAAGTACCTAAACAAGAATGATACAAGGCACAATTAATAACAAGGTTAAATTTATCACTGAGTGAGATTTTTTTTACCAAAAAGGCAAGAACTTGCAGCCACATCCATTTTTCCGACTGCAGAGTCCCACTTGCAAGAGATGCAAACATGCTTTTTTAAAATCATCATCAATGTTCCTATGTCCCTACATAATCACCCCTTAATATTTGCTTTTTTACAAATATTTATGCTAATGTTATCCATCATATATATATATATATATATATATATATATATATATATATATATATATATATATATACATATATATATATATACATACATATATACATATATACATATATACATATATACATATATACATATATACATATATACATATACATATATACATATATACATATATACATATATACATATATATATATATATATATATATATATATATATATATGGGCATACCGGGGTGGGGGGTGTTGTAACTCTAAATAGATACCTTTCACCCTGGCTTGGCTGATAAGGAGTCGAACTCTGTGGCTTAGTGGTTAACACATCTGCCTAAGATGCAATGCAGCACAGGTTCGAATCCCAGTAAGGGTATGGCTAGCTGATGAGAGCTAAATAGCTTGAAATAGATCTATACTAGTCTCCCTTTATTTATTTATCAGCATACATACATACATACATACATACATACATCTCTGTCTGTGTGTGTCTGTGTGTGTGTGTACATTCCAGCATAACTCTGGAACGCCTCGAGCAATTTCAACCCAACTTGGTACACAGATTATTTACTCTCTGGAAACAAATATTGTGGGGTTAAGACACCCCTAACATCCCTCGGGGTGTGTGTTCTGTTATGATACAGTCTGTTGTGCCTTAAAATGGCTTCTACTGTACTGCCTTAAAATGGCTTCTACTGTACAGTGCAGTGGAGTTGCCATGGTAACGACTTCACAGTACTCCACAAGGGAGTTCCCTCTGGTAAGGGGGAAAATCCAACATTAAAAATTACGTTTGGTGCGGACATTTTCCCCCTATAAGTAGATACCCGGATAACGCCAGGTTATCAACTAGTACTTTCATAAATGCGTACTTTTATCCTCTGAGAAGGCATATGCGCTTGGTAAAAGAATTGTGAGTTTTACACCAAGCAACAAATGTGAGAGCCTTACAGTGCTTCAAATCTTATTTTTCTCAGAAAGTCAGTTGCTCTTAGTATCCCTGCACAGAAAGCCGAGCTATTTGTCACTGACATCTGCAACTCTTCCTCCATTCCTCGTCGGTGCCTTTGAGATGTCAAATAGTAGTTAGCAAGCTGTCCAGACACATTTGTATTTTGCAAACTATGATGCTCAGTTAAATGGAACCATCTCTTAAGCATCTATTCACCCTTTTAGGCTTTTTTTCTTGCTTTTTTTTTGCAAATAATAATATAGAACATTAGGTTACTTATCCTAAGTAATGACCTTGAAGAGTTGCATGCTTACCCAAGAGTGTGCAAGCCCGTCGTGTGTTAAGCATTTCCTTAGCGTCATCAATTCCGTCAATTACTGGGCTTCTCCCTTGTTTTGTATAGTGAAAATAGCCTGCGTTTCCTATTTGAACAAAAACAAGATTGAAATGTACTTGAATATTAGTAGCTTAGGTTGGTAGTTGGGCTCTTGGTTTAAGCTCTGAGCTTGGCAATTGGGTTTTAAATGTTTCATCACTATTCGTGGAGACATCATCAGGATGCTTTGAAGTGTGTTCGTCTGACAAGCACAACTCAAAGCTCCTCAAATGGTGACGAAATGTTTGCAACAAAAATCAGAACTCAAGCCAACATCCCCAAAACAAGATTATTTTTTATAACAAAACTTCAAAATGACGTTATGACTTTCATGCAAGAGTCTAATAACTGCGGCCAAGCAAATTGATTATTTGTTCGTTATTAAGAATTTATATGTCTTACTTTGAGGCTGAAATGACTAAATTATTAAAAAATACTGAAATTACTAAAAATAAAATTAAACTAGACTCTCTTGGAAACAAACCCAATTTATGCTCAAACTTCAAAATCAGAGATTCGATGCCATCAGGGGGATCAAGGAAATAACGATTTCTCATAAATTATGACTGACATTGGTAAAATGCTTGGAATATCCATAGCACTGGATGCACATAAACGATAGATGGTCATTAATAGATAATAAAAGTACTTTGGTAAATGCCAGAACATGGTACAACAGATACCATTACATACCCAATCGCAAAGCTTTAAATTCAGGCAATGCCGCAGAAGCACAAAGCTGATAGAAGATATGGTAATTTCTCTCCTCTTCCGCCTTTAATACAAACAGATTATATTTGACATGAACTAGCATGTCAGTGCTGTCTCTTAGCAACCATACAGACAGCTGTCTCCAGGAACAAATAAATTACACATAAATACATACACAGTAATAATATATATATAACGGGTGAATTTATGTATGACACCTGCTGCACTATCCTGATAAAGTTTTGACTAAAACAACCCATAAGTAACCATTTCCACTGTAGATTGCAGTGAGGAAAACCAACAACATCCCACTCCAGATGTAACCTATCAGATGCAAAGTTTTGTTCCCCAACTCCTCATCATGCAACTTCAAAATAAGGCAGAATCCACTTTACCTGGAACACCACTCTCGATTTTTCTAGCAGGTAAGTTCTCATGTTAGCACCTGTGATTCGATACCGCTTATCAAAACCGATTTCAATGTACTTCCCAAAGCGACTGCTGTTGTCGTTTCTTGTGGTTTTAGCGTTGCCAATAGACTGTGGAGAAGGAAAGAGGACAGGGTCAGAAATCTTTAAAAAAAAAAAAAATCAGTCCCATTATAAATGGCACCTTAAGAAATGCTTCTTTCTCACATACATAGAAGAGGATGCCTCCTGTAAGATTAGGGTTTTAATAGAACACATGTGCATATCCAAAAAGAGAGACAGACTGCATCATGCTTGAGAATTATTCTGATAACAATTGCCAATGTTTAACCATATTAAAAAGCGAGGCCTCTGCCCCTAATTTAATCTATACCGTGTCTCCAGTTAGCAATAGCAATAGCAGTTAGACTTACATACCGCTTCATAGGGCTTTCAGCCCTCTCTAAGCGGTTTACAGAGTCAGCATATCCCCCCCCCCCCAGTCTGGGGCCTCATTTTACCCACCTCGGAAGGATGGAAGGCTGAGTCAACCTTGAGCCGGTGAGATTTGAACCGCCGAACTGCAGATAGCAGTCAGCTGAAGTGGCCTGCAGTACTGCACTCTACCCACTGCGCCCCCTCGGCTCAGTTAACATATTCACATGCATACAATATTACTAGACACAAGCAGATCTATTTTGCATAGGCACAAATAATTGTTTTACTAAAAACCATGTACAAGATAAGTATACGCTGCCCCAACAGGCTTTCTTTCAGAAAATGCATACATATGCAGTATTTTTGATAACAATAACAGCATGTTAGCGACAGTGCAGCCTACACCCACAAACGTGGACTATTTCATTCTAAGATTGAATCAGAGGTTTTGTTGGAGACTGAGGGTGGAGGATAACAATGATTGCATTTGTACATCCCCGGGGATGTAGTGAAGGGATTTGCATAGGCTCAAACATAAACATGCATATATTAATGCATGTTTTAAATTATGATGGCTCAGGATTTCTGAGAGTTGAAGTTCCATCAGGTCAGGAAACTTTAGACACCTGGAAGGAAAAGTGAAAATGCACACACGACATGCCTATTGGTTAGTATACATTTTTACTGACAATTGCTCAGTGAAGTTGCTTGCAAATTCCACACAGCACAGCAAACCAGGCAGAATTACCTGAGCTCTGAATACATCAAAAACACCTCTGACAAAGTTGTATTAGGGCCACCTCCACTTTGGGTTTTGAGTTTCAAGAAATGCTTAAAACAAGAAAAAAATAGATTTTTTTGAATATTCAAGAAAAGGGGGGAGGCTGGATTTGTCAGTAGATCTCCCGAATATTCTGCATCTGGTATGTGTGTCATCAGGGGGAATATATATATATTTTTAACCTTCCCTCCCCATTCCGTTTCTCTTTGGCATTATATTTTTAATGGCTTCCACCGTGTTCCTGTTTTCCTTGAAAATCTGCTAGCCCTTCAAAATTTAAATCCTTTATTAGATTTTAAAGTAATATGATTGCACATGTATACTATCTTCTCTTATTTTTTTCTTTAAAACTAAGATATGTTAAGTATATTGATATGGAAGCATAAATACCATCAACATAGAATGGAGTTTGCTCAGAAGCTGAAATACACCAAGTGAATGAGAGGAAGAGTGGGAGAGAAGAAAGATAGGAAGAGAGGGATAGGAGAGAGGGTAAGGGGGGAAGATGAGGAGGATAAGGAGGAGTGGAATGAAGAGAGAGGAGAAGGAGAAAGGAAGGGGAAGTAGAGTAGAAAAGGATGATGGAGGGAAGAAAGGAAGTAGGAGAGAGGCAGAAGAAAGAGGTGTATGGAGAGCAGAACAGCTAATAATGGGTTTTTATCTTTCTGGGCGTTGATGACAAGAGGAACTGATGTAATTACTACTTAATACAATAGGATATTGGCTATGTAATAGTATACATGTGTTTATATGTTATGAAAATGGAAAATAAAAAAGGTATATTCTTAAAAAAAAATTAAATCCTTTAAATCAGATATCTAATCCAGTACGCTTGAAGCAGTAAAAGGGAAACAAGTCACCCCGTGGCAAAATTGCTCTTTATTATTATTTTTTTAAAAAAAATACATATTCTGGTCTTACCTCCATTATAGGATTAGAAGCTAACACTTTCTCTTCAACATTAGCTTCACTTGCAGACCCGCTCACTGTGGCAAAGTATCTCATGGCATATTTGGCAGACACCGTTTTCCCAGCTCCTGATTCCCCACTTACGATGATGGACTGGTTCCGCTCATCTCTGAAACAGAAGCAAAAATCATTGAACAGACCAATGGAGGGGACCTTGGAGGTCTTCTAGTCCAACCCCCCCTGCTCAAGCAGAAAACCCTATACCGTATAAACTTATAATTTAGACCAGTGGCGGCCAACCTCTTTGTCCTCGTGCGTGTGTGCGTTCATACCAATTCAATGCACATCAATGGCTTGTATAGTGTTTCCACTGCATTTTGATTAAACAACATGCGCTGCAGAGACCCGAAAACCAGCCGGCCGGTGGGAGGCGCACACGCATGCGCGGTGGAGCTCAGTTGGGACGGCGGCACGTGCGCTGGCAGAGAGGCCTCCGCGTGCCACCTGTGGCACGTGTGCCGTAAGTTGGCCATCATAGATTTAGACGGTTGCATGAATTTGCTCCGTTTTTAGCACCTTCCTTGTAGCACAGTCGCTCAGCTATTCCGGCTGTTAAAAGAAATCTGGCTTCCCCGTTGACTTTGCTTGTCGGAAGTTTGCCAAATGTGGTCACATGACACCCCCCTTCATAACTATGAGCCCGTTGCCAAGCACCTGAATTTTGATCACGTGACCCTGGGGACTTGCTATAATGGCAGCAGGTGTGAAGAGCACGTCCAACGGATGCCCTAATTAAACCATGAGCTTAATTCACTTTTTTCCAGTGCTGTTGTGACTTCAAACAGTCGCTGGGCAAATGTCGAGGGCTACCTGCCTATGACTATTCTTCTGAAGCAAGTAATCATAAGCCGTGTACTTGTGAGTAAAAACAAACCGCTTTTCAAACAGGGTAGGAACAGTCTTTTATTCACGTGGATAAACAACAACAACAAAAAATCAAATGTCATTAGTCCCAACAAACCTGGGTTTAGCCAAGACATCCAAATTGCTTGTTGTATACTAGTAATGAATGATTGCCTATGACAACTGGCCACTCCCAAACCCTTCCTATTTATTTCCCAGCCAGGGAGGGGCTGGCTATCGTCTACATCTGCCTCTTCCTAAGAGCCGGCTTATTGCTTTCCGTTGTTCTCCTCTCCTCTCTGCGCATACATGCCTCTGGTGTGGGGCCCCTCTGTTACTCCCCCTCATTCACCTCAGGCCCCGAAGTCAGCTGCCTCTCCACCTGGGGGAGGATGGAAGGTCCCGGCTGTGTGTCTCCGCACTTTTACACCTGACCGGAAGCAGCTGGGTGGAGACGCCAACGTGGAAGAAGAAGATTGGACCATGTGATGGATTTGTGGGTGTGGGGACAAGATCATGAACTTTTAACTGGGTGGGATTCTGATGTCATTTCCGGAATTGGGATTTACACAGATGTGCTAAGATGTCTGCTTTATTAAATTGGAACTTTAAGGATTATTTTGCCTTGGACTCTGATTTAATTCAACATGATACTTGGAACGCTGACAGTTTCCTTGTTAGAGACTTCCAAACGCCCCAAAGGTAGCCCGGGCTCTCCCTCCTCTTCTTCCTCGTCTGAGTCTGCTGCTAGCTCTGCTGGCCGCCGACAAGCCACAACAACTCTATTTATTATGACAACAACCCCCATTCGTTCCACAAAGCTAGTTGGTGAAAAGCCAGCAACCCCCCCCCCGTCCCACAAACCTGGCCATCTGTTTGTACGCTTCCTCAGCCACAGCAAAGATGTGGGGGTCCATGTCCCCCATATTTTGGCCACTGTAGGCATTGATGATGTCTTCGCCATAGATAGGCAGCTGCTCATAAGGATTGATGGCAACTAAAACTATACCTAAAACAACATAATGAAAAAGAGGGGGAAAAGCAGTGGAATTAATTCAGGAAAGATTTCGCCCATGTTGAGCTCCAACCACCACAATAATGAAGTATTTCTCCTTTCATTTTGGCTAAATGATGTAGCTGATATTATACAGAATGTAATTTGAGTGGTCATCTATGGGAGGCTCGGCTTCCAGTGTGAGTCATGGTTGACTAGAGACATCTCCATGAGTGAGCAATGACTATTACAAAGAATGAAGGACCAGCAGGTAGACCAGTCCTTGGAGTGAACAGGAGATCATCCACAAGGGCTCTGGACGCCAACTCCTCGCGAGGAGACCACAAAAGACTAGTTTCCCATGGATTTGAATTCCAGGAGCCAAAATCTATATTCTCAGCACCAACAGAGCCTTTGATAGGGACACTTTAGTAAGTATGCTAAGCTCTAACTCACTTTATAAAAACATTGTTCAATTTAACTACTTTATGGATATTAAAGGTAAAGGTTCCCCTCGCACATATGTGCTAGTCATTCCTGACTCTAGGGGGTTGTGCTCACCTCCGTTTCAAAGCCGATGGGCCAGCACTGTTCAAAGACGTCTCCATGGTCATGTGGCCAGCATGACTAAATGCAGAAGGCGCACGGAACGCTGTTACCTTCCCACCAAAGGTGGTTCCTATTTTTCTACTTGCATTTTTCACGTGCTTTCGAACCGCTTGGTTGGCAGAAGCTGGGACAAGTAAGAGGAGCTCACTCGGTTATGCGGCGCTAGGGATTCGAACCGCTGAACTGCCGACCTTCTGATCGACAAGCTCAGCGTCTTAGCCACTGAATATTTGAGACCTTGAAAATAGTGGATTTAATTAGATACCTGATTTTATTTTGTTTGGATTTAAAAAATAAATAAATGGGGATTTAAGAATTAAAAACAACATACTGTTTGCAAAAAGCAAAAAGATTAAGATCTGAACAGATTGGGAGATCAGTGAGATTTGTAATATTGGTTATTTTTGCCGTAAGATTTGAAAAACAGGTATGTGATTAAATCATATACTACACCTGGGTCTCCAACCTTGGCAACTTTAAGCCTGGAGGACTTCAACTCCCAGAATTTGCTACCTGGGGAATTCTGGAAATTGAAGTCCGCCAGGCTTAAAGTTGCCAAGGTTGGAGACCCCTGTACTAAAGAGAAATTTTAAAAAAAAAAGAACTAGCTATTAGGAGGCTTGGTGGAGGTTGCTAATGGACACTAGAGGGAACTAAAGGACCAGGCAGGAAAGAATTGAAATGGCTAAGTGGCTATTGGAAATACAAAGGACGAATCAAGAAGACTTGTAAAGAACAGAACCAGAATCGTAATCTATGGAGAAGGGAAAAGGCATATGAACATTTAAATTAAATTTAAATTTAAAGAAAATTTATTTTAAAAAATCCTCGGCTTAAATCTCTTCTTAATTCCCATGCATTTTTAAGATGTTTCCTTTTTTTAAAAAAAAAGAACTTCCCTTGTTGCACCAACTTCCAAGAAACTGATGAAAGACCCACAACTGTCACAGATGCACACACTGCATGCACAGATCATCCCGACAACTGAAAACACAGCTGTGCCACGTGACTTTGCTCAATAATCAGACAGTAAAGATTTAAATAGCATCTGACAAGTTCAGGTAAGCTTGAAGCCTGTGTATATTGTGAGAGTTATTGTGCCTATTCTACAAACATTCTTGATACCAGCCCATGTCAAGACTGGAAAAATCACTACATCATTGTGGTTTTACGCAACCAGCGAAGATATAGAGCCCTCAGGCCCCCATAGTTGTGAAATAAATATTATGGTTTTTTTTTCCATAACTGTATTTTTTATTTATTCTTGGACTGGAATGGGCCATTTACCTACCAACATTAATGAGGGATAGGGACCCGGTGGGTCAGTGGCTAAGACGCTGAGCTTGTCGATCAGAAAGGTTGGCAGTTAAATGGTTCGAATCCCTAGCATCATGTAAAGGAGTGAGCTCCCATGACTTGTCCCAGCTTCTGCCAACCTAGCTGTTCGAAAGCACGTGAAAAATGCAAGTAGAAAAATAGGGACCATCTTTGGTGGGAAGGTAACAGCGCTCCATGCACCTTCAGCATTTAGTCATGCCGGCCACATGACCACGGAGACGTCTTCGGGCAGCGCTGGCTCTTCGGCTTTGAAACGGAGATGAGCACCGCCCCCTAGAGTCGGGAACAACGAGTAGATATGTGCAAGGGGGAACCTTTACTAATGAGGAATAACATGAAAGAGACTTCAGAGGGTCTGTGCTTACCACAATATGTATAAATGAGTTTTGAGTCTATAAATCGAACTTTGAGATTGTGGAGAACAGCCGGTTCGTGAAGATAGCTAAGTGCTGTCAGGTCATTTTCACCCACAAGTATATCTGGGTTTCGCAGGGGTGGAAGGTCCTTAGACTTAGCATCAAGTTTATAGTCAATATCCTAAAAAAAAAACAAAAAACCTAAATTACATTTGGATAACATTTTGTAGTTTTTCCCCCCAACAACGTTCCTTAGGTGTGTGAATTAAAAGGAAACTTGAGAGATCCTAAAGATACAAACTTTTTCTATAGCAGTGTACAAACTTTTTTCTCAAGTCGATTGTTATGGTATTTACCGTATTTTTCAGAGTATAAGAGGCACATTTTTCCCTCAAAAAAGAATGTGAAAACACTGAATACAGCATTTTTTTTGCCTCCCAACCCCCACCCTTCACAAAAATGGCTGTGCATACCCTTTTAGGTTTCCAGAGTGGTCCTGGGGGTTGGGGAGGGAAAAATGAGCGAAAAACAGGCCGTTTTTTGCTTGTTTTCCCCAGCCCCCAGGAGCACTCTACAAGCCTCCTAAAGGCTATGCATGCCCGTTTTTTGACGGAAAACGGGCCGTTTTTGGGAGATCTGCAGAGTGCAAAAACTTTTTTAAAAAAATTTGCCTCTTCAAAATCTTGGTGCGTCTTATACTCTGAAAAATAACTCCTCAGTTATTCTTACTAGGTATATGTACTGACTTTACAGTGGTAGAGACTAACTTGATTCTGCACCTAATAACGGCAGCAAGACTGTTGGTGGCGCAATACTGGAAGAAGGAAGACTTGCCTACAACTCAAGAATGGACATTGAAAGTTACAAACTTAGCCGAGATGGCTAAAATATCGGCATATCTTAAAGATCACTCAAATGAGAGATATAAAAGAGACTGGAAAAAAATGGATTGACTATATACAAAATAAATACGGGACCAAGAAATTCCAGTTAGCCTATGCTTAAGATCAGAAATGATTTAAATTGTTTAAAGTTAGCTCAACAAGAAGAAGCTAAGGTCAATGTAGAATGTCATTAATTTCTTTGTTTCTTTTTTCTCAATAGATTTTAGACTGTGTTTGTTAAAAATCCATACCGTGTACGGGTTCTGGGAAGTCGGGGGGGGGGGAGGAGGAGGGGGGTTGGGGGGGAGGGTGGAGGGAGGGAGGGGTATGTATTAGGCTAGACAAGAATTTGGTGGTAAATTAGAACTATTTTGACACACAAAAAATTGTACTCTGATGTCTTACTAATTGAGGAATGATGAAATGTTTGTTTTAAAAGAAAATAAAACTTTTGAATAAAAAAAATATGGTAGGTACTATATAAAGTACTTTTTAAATGGTTTTTATTTTATTTTTTTACTTTATTTTAAGGATAATTTAAAGTATAACAGTATAACAAACCTTACTAAATGTAACGGTTAACAGAATTAACATTACCTTGCCATCCTCAAGTTGAAGGCGCAGGATTTTGTCTCCTGGTTTATAATCTTTCAAAAGTTCGGCGGACTTCCATACTAGTTCTGAATCAGGTATCCAAATCCTTGCATACTAAAAAAAAAGAAAACATAAACAATTAAAACAGTTATCTGTTTTTAAGGGATTGATAATTCTAACCAACTAACACTAATCAACTAACATTTGCAGCTCTTCTCTCAAGTCAATATTGATCCTTTTCTCCCTTAATTAATACCAAATTTGGCCGCCCCATTGGCTGGGCAAAAGTCCATCTGCAAGTCCTTACTTTCCAGATCAATCCCCTTAAAAGATTCCCTCTTTTTTCTCTTACCCAAACTCAGAGTTACTTCTCCCCCTTCAAGCTCAGTTTGCAAAGAAACTGAACAAGAATGTGTTGAATTGCATAGGAGACAAGTAAAGTCTATTTTATTCTGCCTTTATCCTGCCTTCCCTCTGGAATGAGCTGCCCCCCCTGGAGCTTCGTATAATCCCCGACCTCCGGTCCTTCCGACGCGCCCTAAAAAGTTGGCTTTTCCAGCAAGCCGGCCTGGCCTGAACAAAATTAAATGAATGATTGATTATTGTTAATTTTAATCGAATTTTTAAAATGTTATTGTTAATTGGGTTTGTTTTTTGGATACTCTAATTTTTTAAAAACTTTTGTAATATGTGTGGTTTTTTTTAATGTTGTACACGGCCCTGAGTCCTTTGGGAGAAGGGCAGCATATAAATCCAATAAACAAACAATACAATACAATACAACAATACAACAATATGCATCTACCCCAAAATGCAAAAGGCCCAGCAAACATTAGCAAGGATAAAGCCCACACACCAACATTCTGAGACCTTTCACTCTATTTATTAATGGATGTTAAAACTCCTTTGTAGCTAAAAGATATCTGTACTGAGATACATCTTTGGGAGCGAAAAGGTTTACTGGAATATGTTCTCTTAACCAGAACACTGACACTGTCATCCCTTAAAGTCCACTGAAGATGTTACCTAGCCTGGTAATGAAATGTTCGAAAACCAACCCAGAAACTCGGAGAACGAACCTTCAGATATCTGCCACTACTGCCTATGTCTTAACCTTCTGGGAATTTTGAAACATAGAACGGCAGGAGGGAACTAAGAAGTTAAAATCTTTCTAAAAGAAATTAGAGGTCATGCTGTTACAGAGTTTTCCGCTAGCTGTGTGCCATAAAAAAAAGCTTAATTACTATGGGCTACACAGACTTTACAAATTAGTTGGCATTCAAGGCAGTCTTGTTTACCTACCCATGAGATCAATACTATGTGTAATAATCCTAGGAAAATAATATGAATGTGGCAAGTCACCTTTTCTTTTTAACATATTTCTTTTTCTTTTGTCACCAAAGATAAAATACAGGAGAAAAAAACTGTCTATAGAGTGTCAGCGTTCCAAGTATCATGTAGAATTAAATCAGAGTCCAAGGCAAAACGATCCTTAAAGTTCCAATTTAATAAAGCAGACATCTTAGCACATCTGTGTTAATCCCAATTCTGGAAATGACATCAGAATCCCACCCAGTTAAAAGTTCACGATCTTGTCCCCACACACACAATCCACCACATGGTCCAATCTTCTTCTTCCACCCTAGCCTCTCCACCCAGCCGCTTCCGGTCAGGTGGAAAGGTGCGGAGACAAAAGATGACCTTGGTCTTCTAGAAAAGAATGACAACAATACATTCCACAATCCTACTCCTGTCTATTCCCCCCCTCCCATCAACTACACTAATGAAACAGCATAATGAAATAAGAGAAAGTGTGGCAGGCCAAAATTCTAAAAGGAATATAATTGCAGGCCTGACATAGAGTTTCTCCATCAAACAGGTTCATGGTTATCCCAAAAGTGCTTTTTCAAGAGGCAAGTGGATTTTCTTGTTTCCTGAGGACACAGACAAGCCTCCAAGTGGCCTCAACGACTCTCTAAAAAGGATGCAAATGACCTGCTCTCTGCAAGGAATATAAACCCTTCCATTCCCCACCACCCAGTCAGAGCTGAAGAAGCTTCTTAGATGAGTAGTGAAAAATCTTCGAAGGAAAACCAGAAAATTGAAAAAGCACTTTTGGGATAACCATGAACCTGGATGACTGAGAACCTCCATAGACATTTTTCCCGTTATGTATTTTATCTTTGGTGACAACAGAAAAATAAATATGCTAAGAAGAGAAGATGTGACTTGCCACATTCAAATAATGACTTGCCACAAACATCTTTGGGACAAAACAGGGGGGAAAAAATCCAAGAAACATCCAATATCAATAACAAAATGCACGTGGAGCCTTACATCACAATCTCAAAGTCCTTCTCGCTTGGATCATTGCTAATATTAATTGCCAATCCCATTCTCACCGATAATCTAAGCTAGGGGTTGCCAATCTTTCGGACCTCAGGGACCACTAAATTCATAATTTTAAATCCCACAGACCACTAATATGATCTGCCTAATGACCGGCTGGGTGGGCATGGCTAGGTGGTCATGTGACTGGATGGGCATGGCCAACTTGGTGTCATTCATGTCAAGGGGCGCCTCACTGGCCTCTACTCGCCCCTCCCCTCCCAGCCCTCACCTGCCCGCCCAGGCTCCTTAGGCCCCCAACAGGAAGCAGTTGCTGGAGCTAAGCAGCCACCATGAAAAAGAATTGGCAAAACATCTGGCTCAGCTCAAATTGGATCTGACCGAGAAGGAGGCACCTCACTGAGAACTACGAGCTCTCCCAGCATAGGGAAGACCTGCGGGAGTGCAAGGCCAGGTACCGGAGCCTGAAGGTTCAGTGGGCTGAGTTGGTCAGCCAGTTCCAGGCCATGATGCAGTCCCACTGGAACGAGGCCCTCCGGCTCTTCACCACCACCAGCACTTCCCTCCAGCCTTTGCCCAAAGCCCTGCACCGAAGCAGACCCCAAGTCGGAATATCTGCCCCCCCTCCGACCCACACAAAAAGACCCCGAAGAGGGAGACTCTCTGCAGCAACACAAACGTTCATTGCACATATCCATCCCAGGGGCTCTAGTTTGAGGCCCTCTGATTTAGTGCAATATAAAAAATGCAAATAATTTTTCTGTGGACCATCAAAATTTTCTCACGGACCACCCAATGGTCCACGGACCGGCAGTTGGTGACCTCTGACTTAAGGCAATGTTTCTCAACCTTGCCTCAAGATGTGTAGACTTCAACTCCCAGAATTCCACACGTCTTGAAGTTGCCAAGGTTGAGAAGCACTGTTCTCATGCTACAACGTCGGAATCTTGTGCATCTCTGCTGGGAAAACCATCGACATCAACCAGTTGCAACAACAAGGACCAAGGGAACAACACGTCTCCATAGAAACCAGACAACCAAAACCCACTGCGCCCACTACGCGAGATATTTAAAGGAATAAGGCCTGCCATCAACAGATGCTCACGGCGGTTAAGTGTGCGAGTTTGATCACCTGGGTTTCTGCGTTAATATTCCAACCGTGGCAAAGAATCCTCTTAATGATTAAACTGTAGGAGTTGGCTGGGTTTTCTCTTGTATCACCTGAATTTCAACCAATTCCATCTGAGAGGATCCAACTTAGGTTTATATTGTTGCCTAAAGTGCAGGCCGCTTTCTTGGGTAGCAATGTCCTGCAAAGGGTTCGTGAAGTTTTTGCTTCAAAAACCTAAGCTTAGGAAATAGTTGTAAAAATATTCTTAATATTTCGTTTTACTTTGATCCTGCCATTTCTTTATATGCTTGTAAATCAAGGTGGTTCATGACCAAAGAGCCATTGAATCAGGGGTGGGTTTCTCGGCGTCCTCCTCGTGCACATGTGCAGTGCACGCATGCGTACTAGCGTCTGTGCGATGCTCCAGCTGCTCCTGGAGGATCGCGCAGGCGCTGTATGCGTTCTGCGCATGCGTGGAAGCGCAGAACTCGTCAAAACCGGGTAAGAAACGTGGGCAGGCGGATGGACCCTTCGGCGTTCCCGGAAGTTACTTACTTCTGGGTTCGCCGACCAACCGGTTCGCAGGGACCGCCGCGAACCGCCTGAAACCCACCCCTGCATTGAATAGGACAGATTTTCCCTCAGACTTTAACCTGGTCTGCAATAGAAAAGAAAATGAGATTTATTCCTCTGAAAAAAGCTACCATCTACTCCTCAAAGAATTGGAAGACTTTTCTTTAAAAAGGAAAAAAAATTGAAGTAATGTTTTAAGGTAATATAACATCCACTAGAAGTTTAAGAAGTCACTTCAAGAAACTTCAATTTCTTAATTGGCAGAAATATAAGACAGGCTTGAAAAACACTTTTAAGTTATCTCATGGAAAGACAACCTGATGTAAGTAATATATATATATAGAATCCTGATAGTTAGAACAATTCATCAGTGGAACAACTTGCCTCCAGAAGTTGTGAATGCTCCAACACTGGAAGTCTTGAAGAAGATGTTGTAAAACCATTTGTCTGTAGTGGTGTAGGGTTTCCTGCCTAAACAGGGGGTTGGACTAGAAGACCTCCAAGGTCCCTTTTAACTCTATTATTCTATTCTATTCTAATACACAAATGGATTCTACCCCCCCCCAAACAATTAAATGGCCTCTAGTATTCTTCGCTTAACCTCCATATGTGGAGATTATAAATCCTTGCAACAGCCAGAGGATGAGACAGCCTTTGAAGTTTTTCAACTGTGAACCCATTAAATTTTGATAAAAAGAGCACTGACCGGATTCCGTTCCACAGAGACAACAGGAGGGTTGAAGCAATTTTTTCTTGCGTTTCGTGATCTGATCTGAGATCATATGAGCAAATCACCAGACCAAACTATCCACCAAAACATTCACATCATAAGACTCACTTGAGGCATGCATCTCTCAAAGGCACCAGTGGGGGTGAAAATAGATATTTTTAAACTCAGAATTGTCAAAAACAGGGTGCAATACACTTCTCAAGTCTATTTTAAAAAAAACACACAACACCGGAAGAGTGTAAGGGCATTGCTATTTTTTTTTAAGCATCATTTTGGATTTTAAAAAGCAACGCTAGTAACAAATGCAACTGAATAATAAATATTTACCGGTGGTACTCAATAATTTAGGTACATTGTTTTCAAATAAAATCAGGACAGATCCTGAAACGTTATTGTTAGAAAAGCAGTTATGTATCCTCAGCTACTCAAATTACAAGTACTGGTACTATTCAAGTCCAAAGCAGCATTATAACAACATTTCATACCAAATTAAGCACGAATGAATACATTGGGAATGCTTTCCCTGGGTTTCAGCCAATGTCTCCCTTTCTCCAAGCAATCAGAGAAGATCTCTTGCCAACATAAGAAATAAATGAATATTTTTGAGGGATCAAGCCCACTGGAACCAGCACTTGACAGCACTATCATTGCTATTTCAGCTTGGTTTCTGGTCTCCATGTCCAAATTATATTGTTTTACACCTTCCAAACATGATTTTCACAACAAGATCAACCTCGTTTTATACAATACTAGTTGATAACCCGGCATTGCCCAGGTATTTATTTATAGGGGGAAAATGCCCAGACCAAACGTAATTTCTAATGTTGGATTTTCCCCCTTACCAGAGGGAGCTCCCTTGTGGAGTACTGTGAAGCCGTTACCGTGGCAATTCCACTGTGCTGTACAGTAGAAGCCATTTTAAGGTACAACAGGCTGTATCTTAACAGAAAAAACACCTCGAAGGGTTTTAGGGGTGTCTTATCCCCACAGTATTTTTTTCCAGAGAGTAAGTCATCTTTGTACCAAATGTGGTTGAAATTGCTTGAGGCGTTCCAGTGTTATGCTGGAACATACACAGACATACACATAGCCATTTATGTAGGTCGGTAGTAAATAGTAATAACATGCTTACAGCTATCAAACCCCTCCCCCCATTTTCTTGACTCAATCTTACAAAGACAAAACCTGCCTCCCTGAACATTTAATAGAAATTAGGCCATTTGAGGCCAAAGAATGCTAAGGAAGTAAAGAGAAGTTTTGCTCTGGCAGCAATAAAATATCAACAGAGCCAGTGTGGCACAGAGAGGTTAAGCCGTTTCTCAACCTTAGCCACTTTTAAATGTGTGGACTACAGCTCCCAGAATTCCCCAGCCAGCATCACTGGCCTGGCATAATCATGGCACTGTGATTATGCTTTCATGCTAGATTGTACACAGAGGAAGCAACAACTTCATCGCCAGGAGAAAAACAGTGCAATCTCAAAAAGAAGCTTAGAAACGCATTTCTGGCTGAAACACCAATTATGGCACACCCTTGCCCAGATTGCAACGATCAGATATCTAACTTGCTAAGTGTGCAAGAACAGGAAGACAGAAGATTAGCAAATCTGTATCCAAATTTAGTAGAGAAAAGGAGGAAGAAAAAAACAGGACCCCACTGTTTCTTTGCAAACAGAAACTAATGCAGCAGGAGGGAAAGTTTTAACCTATCTCTCCTTTCACATTGTTGAGTGCACTGCAGTTTAAAATAGTCCTTCCTCTACTGTTAGATTTCTACATGACTTTTTTTTTTTTTAACGTGTTTTACTACTGATGAAAGAAATGTCCTTCTGGGTTAAGTTCTGATGAAAGAAATGTCCTTCTGGGTTCGGCTCCAAGTGGGGGAAAAGACACTGGAGACATGGAGGCTGTTGGAAAGATGGTTTATTGGTGGACAGGACCACATGGCTTGAGCCCTGAACAGAAAAGGGGATCACATGCTTCAATGTTGGTGGAGAAGAAGAGAAGGGCTGAGGGAGGGGCTTGCTAGGCTTTTTACAAACTGTTCTGCCCCACCTCTCTGTTTCCTGTTCCTGTGTAAGAAATGCATTCTGATTGGTTGTCAGACTCCATGCAGGGGCAACTCTCTAGGCTGTGTTTTGAATCCAGGTTTGGTTGAGTTCTCAGATGCCATGTGGTCAGTTGGGGCCAATATTATCATGCTTTAATCCCATCCCCTGGAGCTGAAGTGGAGAAGTCTTTATTATGTCAAGTGGACTAGCGTGGCCTTCTTAATGGCCCATTGACAAAGTGGGGATGGGCAGGAAGCTACAGGCAGCTATTCTGTCTTTTAAAACATGTTTCTTTCTTTTCACATCCAGAGAAATATTCTGCCTTTTCAATATTTCCTAGGATATTTCATTTTTTCTGGGAGAGGGCTGGGTGATAACTTCCTACACTACTTTGTCAGCTTTACAGGAAAAAGACTGTATGTAGGCTTGTATCTTAGAAGACTGGCAACAGGAAAAGCAAAACTGAAGCCTCACACAAAGGAAGTCACATTAGAATTTAAGCTGCAGCCCCTTTTTAAGACGGAGAACACCCATCGCTGATATTAATTTATCCTGGGAGCATTCAGGACTGCCTTATTCTCAATGAAAAAACAAGGCATGTGATGTAAAAAACAACCCCAACAACCGACAAATCGTTAGAAGGAACAGTTTTACCCTCAGATCAAGGTTAGAAACATTAGAAGAACTATGACATTTTCATCACATTTTCTTACATAAATCTTTAGGGGGGAAACACTTTTTTCAAATAAAACTTCTTCTGTTGTCCAACTAGAAAGTTGTCCAATTTGAAGACACATTTTCTCCATAGCTGTTAGGGCAACAGAAAGCTCATCAAGCACCCAGAAGAGAGCCCCACAATATAACAAGACTGGTATTAGGGAGATATTTACGCGAGCGAGATTCGAACGGCTCGACGCAAGGGTCAGATATGAGAGATTCCATTCCATACCCTACAATGAGCGTGTCTCTGCATTTGCGGAGCAGCAGAGGTAGAAAACCTGGCTCGCATCCCGTTTGACTGTTGCTCATATAAGGGGGTGAGAGACAGATACCTTGGTCCATATACCAAACGAAGGACCCGTTGGGATCCCCATATCGAAACAACTTAGTCTATCTGCAGCCAGAACCCGAAAATAACATTTAACACAGCACAATACTTAAAACAAATTGGTTCGGTTGAGATCTGTATACGTGGGACTGATTGGGGTAGATTGTTAAGGGTGACGCCGAAATAGAGTTTTATGTCACTTGGTTCTATTTTACATATTTATGTATTAAAATATATTGCATCTGATCCTCTAACTATTGTTCTTTACCCTACTCTTATTTTAAATTGTTTGTATAGGATTTTATTGGCGATACGAAGGGGCGTGCATAAGCACATCAGTGTGCCTAACGTCCCTGTCCTACTGTCCCCATTTATTTGTACCCATTTCCTGTGTTCTTATTCATGTTTATTCTTATCCCTGTTATCTTGTACATGAGTGACAAAGTAAATAAATAAATAATGTGTTTGAAGCTTGTGCTTTGATCAAAAAAGCTATAAACTAATAAGACTGTTGGATGTCTTGGTAAATATGGCCCAACAACACTGGAAGTCTTTAAGAAGATGTTGGATAGCCATCTGTCTAAAACAGTATAGGGTTTCCTATCTAGGCAGGGGGTTGGATTGGAAGACCTCCAAGGTCCCTTCCAACTCTGCTATTGTGTTGTATTAAGTAAGTCATACTGCATTCGACAGTAATTACTTTGCAATAGAATGTAATATGGTTTTTCCCTAACTGGAGTTCCTCACAGTCTTTAATCCCCGCAACTCCCATAAAATCCCATAAAATTAGAGCTAACACACTGCAGGGTAGCCATTTGAGGCAAGTACGTATTCGAAATTAATACTGGAAAAAATAGCATCCTCTTCCATTAATAGAAAGTTAAATATGTAGTATCATTTTTTTTTTGAAAAATCGGAGCATATTAATATACTTGCATGCAACATTAGGTTCTGCCAATCTGAACTGGGAAACATCATTCCAAAATTGTCAGTAGAACAAACAAACAAACAAAAAACATGGTTTCTAGGGAAGTACCGGTACTTAAACCACTAGACCAAACTAGCTTTTTCTTCTTCTTCTTCTTCTTCATCATCATCATCATCATTATTATCATTATTATTATTTATTAAAATTATATTCTGCCTGCCTCCCAATAAATCTGGCATAAAGATTGCATCATTCTTACTTTTAAGGTTTTTTGTGTGTGGACTTTATAGGAAAGCATTGAAAATAGGTATGTTTATATTGTCAGGCTAGATAGATAATAGGTAGGTAGGTAGGTAGGTAGGTAGATAGATAGATACGGTATAGATAGATAGATAGATAGATAGATAGATAGATAGATAGATAGATAGATAGATAGATAGACAGACAGACAGACAGACAGATAGATATAGATAATAGATAGATAGATAGATAGATAGATAGATAGATAGATAGATAGATAGATAGATAGATAGATATAGATATAGATAGATAGATAATAGATAATAGATAGATGATAGATAATAGATATATAGATAGATATAGATAGATAGATAATAGATATAGATAGATAGATAATAGATAGATAGATAGATATAGATAATAGATAGATTAGATAGATAGATAGATAGATAGATAGATAGATAATAGATAGATAATAGATAGATAGATAGATAGATAGATAGATAGATAGATAGATAATAGATAGATAGATAGATAGATAGATAGATAGATAGATAGATAGATAGATATTGTGTCTTGATTTAAACATGCACATTTACTTACAACTGACTCTTAAACAATTTAAAAATTATTAACACTCAAGACTCACAACGACAATGAATATAACTGACACAGTTTGGTTGCTAAATTTACACACCAAAATATACCATTCTCTTCCATTAAAACTATACTCCGTACTTTTCCCATACCATGCGGCAATATTCCCTTTGGGTACAATCCATTGCAAATGAATCAACCAACTCCTTAAACAGGACTGCCATCTTGGCAAAGAGGTTGTGATCTCTGAATAACGAGGTCTAGCACTAAACCCCATCCGTAACAATGAGAAGGTCACTTACTTGATGGTACATATGGTTCAAACTCTCCACTGTTTTCCAGTACTCGCGGTGATGCAAACTTTTGCTAATCTGAGCCGCAATCATTGTCACCTCCGTAAGCGAGACATAGCATAAGAACTACTCCATGCTGGCCTCTAGTAACAAGCCATGTGGGTTTGAGCTGATTCTAGCAGTGATACTAGCCACGCTCAAAGCTACGTCAGGATCAGCTGAGTGATAGGTACCGTCAGACGTCTGGATGCTTTCCTTGCCAAGAGTTCTCCCCAAACCTTCCCCAGCACAAAAAGCCAGAGTGTTTGCGCTGCGCGCCTCTCAGAAATCCCAGTGTCTTGTGACAGTCATCAAATGCTAACGTTCAAAAAAACATTGCTCCCAGCGGTAATTTGTTTTCACCATTCCTAGTCAGTTGGCGGCACTGGCTCCTTTGTTCTTACTCCTCCACTAGAGTGAGATTAATAGCCAAAGTGTTCATATTCAATAAACTTCCTTAATCTTGGCTTCTTGCTCGCACCCGTTACATAGTTAAAGGTTCCCCTTGCACATATGTGCTAGTCGTTTCTGACTCTAGGGGGCAGTGCTCATCTCCGTTTCAAAGCCGAAGACCTCTCCGTGGCCATGTGGCCGGCATGACTAAATGCAGAAGGCACACTGAATGCTGTTCCCTTCCCACCAAAGGTGGTTCCTATTTTTTCTACTTGCATTTTTAACGTGCTTTTGAAGTGCTAGGTTAGCAGAAGCTGGGAGAAGTAACAGAGGCTCACTCTGTTATGCAGCGCTAGGGATTCGAACCAACATTTCTGACTGACAAGCTCAGCGTCTTAGCCACTGAGCTAGAGTTTGCGGGAGTGGGCTCCGCGAGGCCATCCTGTGTGGATGACAGGTCCGTGTGGGGTACATGAGGCATGTTCCCCCACTTCCTCCCCAGAAAATGGCAAGGACCGGGCTGTGCCTGCGTTTAAATGTTTTTGGGGAGGGCTTATTATCCGGGAAGGTCTTATTTTCGGGGAAACAGGAATGGCCTTCAAAATACCAGAATACCTGATCTTTTTTTTTCTCCTTTGACAAATCACTACAGCTGGCTGCACCTTTCTCTGCTCTGCTTTTCTTGACAGTAGCCATGTGCCCCACATCAACAATTGGCAGTCTTTTCAATCCCTCCCCAACCCCCCCCATTTAATTCCTTTCACTGAGATTATGTCCAGATTTTCGGCATCTGCATTATCTGCAGTTGGTAACAGTTTCCGCAGGAGGACCAAGTAAAATGCCAAATTTTGCACCGGATGAACCAAACCTGTCTTCGCTTAGATGTTTCAGTTTCGAATCTGCAAAGTTTTCCATCGTGGCTTAAAGGAATTTATCTCACTTAATGGCTTTATCTCACTTCATTTCATTTTGTTTTATTGCATTTTAATAATGCTCCTGTTTGATGTGGTCCATTGACTAATCTATAAAGGTCATCATATTGCATCATTATAGTTACTTAATATTATGGGAATCTAGCAAAACAGGAGTTGGTCATGATAAAAAAAACCATGGGTTAATAACATAAGGCAATCTATACAACAAGCCTAACTGTTACTATTATAATTGTACACTGATCTGCAAGATGGGCAATCTCTGTTGTTGTTGTTGTTAGTTGTGTCCAACCCATTACGATCCCATGGAGAACATTCCTCCAGGCCTTCCTGTCCTCTACTATCCCCCAGAGTCCATTTAAGCCTACTGCTTTGGTGACTCCATCCAGCCATCTCATTCTCTATCGTCCCCTTTTTCTTTGGCCGCCAATCTTTCCCAGCATGAGGCTATTCCAGTGAGTCCTTCCTTCTCATTAGGTGGCCAAAGTCTTTGAGTTTCCTCTTCAGGATCTGGCCTTCTAAAGAGCAGTCAGGGTTGATCTCCTCTAGGACTGACAGGTTTAATCACCTTGCAGTCCAAAGGACTCACAGAAATCTTCTCCAACACCATAGTTCAAAGGCAGTCTCTACATTTTATAAATAAATATATCTTTCAGATAGCCACAGTTGGCTACAGACATAGTTGCTATTATCCACTTACATTTGGTGGCAGCAAAGTACATGTTTCTACAGGTAATTCTTTTCGATGTATATCAATAACCAGGGTGGAAATATTAGATATGCAACCTATGTCTATATCTATGGCTTCAGCATCCTAAATTTCTGTAAGACTTTTTCCTTACTTGGGAACTTTTAAAAAAAATGGAATTTCCCTTTTTCAACCTCCTTTAAAGCACTGTATCAAATCATCTTGCAAAGCGGTGATTCATAGGACAGATTGCATCAAAAAGGAGAAGGGAGTGGTTAAGCAGTTTTGATATATGAACCTGTTCAGCAGTTAAAGATTAATTGCCTACCACACCCCAAAATAAATTAATTTGCTGGAAGTGATAAAAGAGATTTTAAAAATAAATGCTAATGTGTATTGTTATAGAAATGCCTGAGCGTTTGACACACACCACAAGACTAGATTTTTTTAAAAAATAGTGCTCTTTAAAGTATTAAGAGAATATTACGGCAACAATGGAGTCCAATGTTTCTGTTGTTAAGTGAGAACTTTGTTGAGCTTCGCCTCATTTTGCAACTTTCCTTGCCACGGCTGTGAATCACTGCAGTTGGTGAGTTAGTGACCCGGTTGTTAAGTGAAGCTGGCTTCCCCGTTGGCTTGGCTTGCCAGAAGGTAGCAAAGGGGGAATCCTGTGACCTTGGGGGACACAGCAATGGTCATAAATATGAAGCAGTTGCCAAGCAGCTGAATGTTGATCACGTGACCAGGGGGATGCTGCAAAAGTCGTAGCTGTGAATAACGGACATAGCTCTCATTCTTCAGTGCCATTGTAACTTTGAATGGTCACTAAATGAACTGTTGAAAACCGAGGACTATCTGTACTGCTATCACTTCATGAGAAAAGAGTGCAGAGAAGAGCAACAAAGAGGATTAGGGGACTGGAGGCTCAAACATAGGAAGAACTTTTGCAGGAACTGGGCATGTCTAGTTTAATGAAAAGAAGGACTAGGGGACTCATGATAGCAATCTTCCGATATCTCAGGGGATGCCACAAAGAAGAAGGAGTCAAGCTATTCTCCAAGGCACCTGAGGGCAGGACAAGAAGCAATGGGTGGAAACTATTCAAGGAGAGAAGCAACTTAGAACTAAGGAGGAATTTCTTGACAGTCAGAACAATTCACCAGTGGAACAGTTTGCCACCAGAAGTTGTGAATGCTCCAACACTGGAAGTTTTTAAGATGTTGGACAACCAATTGTCTGAAGTGGTGTAGGGTTTCCTGCCGAGGCAGGGGGTTGGACTAGAAGACCTCCAAGGTCCCTTCCAACTCTTCTATTCTAAATCATAATGTTTAGGTGTTTTCTCTATTTTAAAATGAGGCCTTGATCTGTGGAAGTGTACCTCTTGAAGTGTGCTTGCAGATATTCAGAAAAACATGAGGATATTTGCTCCCAAGAATTCCGGTGAAAGGGGAGGCAGTACATCCAGGCCGATTTCCTTGAAATTGCAGGTTTTGATCTGCCCAGCATATATGAATAAACATTTCCCATGAAACGCCCTGTAAAGCAGGATTATTTCTTCATCAATAAAATGCTGCCTCTCATCAGTCAGCTCTGCCCATGTCCATCATACTTTTCTTGGAATAAACTGCAGAGTTAGACAAATCTTTATCAGCCCAAATGTCAGTGTTGGATCCGCATGGCTTTCTTTAATGAATAGTAAGGTGTTTTTTTTCCTTTAGAAAGAAATTGTAACTTCAACTTATCAGTCTACCAACACACTGCATTTACATTTGTTAAACTGTGTTTGCACCCCATTTCTCTAACTGTTTGTCTCTATTCTACCTGCTGTTGCAATTAAATATAACTAGCTATGTCAGGCTATGATACTAAAATGTGGCTCTGCACAAGTCTGGGATTAGTTAGTTAGTTAGTTAGTTAGTTAGTTAGTTAGTTAGTTAGTTTTTTGTCGGTTTGGGGTATATTTAGTTGTTTTGGTCTTCCAGATGTTTTGTATTTGGTTTTTTCTGGATACAGCTGTCCTTTGGGAGGTAGATGGTCTCAAAACAACAACAACAACAACAACAACATCATCATCATCATCATCATCATCACCATTGCAATACCCGGAGACAGATGATCATCATCATCACCATTGCAATACCCGGAGACAGATGATCATCATCATCACCATTGCAATACCCGGAGACAGATGAATAGACGAGAAAGAACTGGAGAAAACTAGACAGAAGTGTCTTTGTCTGCAACTGTCCTCCTTTCCTCTTAATCATTAATATTTTGCTCATTTCTGACATTTTCCATCTCCCAAATCTGATCTTAGATCTTAAGCACATATACAACTTCCGTTGAAACAAATAGGCCAGACTGGTCAGCTGAGTTCAAACATCTGGTTAAAGAAATAAATGCCTAAAGCTTTGAATGCTTTTATCCGTTGCACCATTGTAGCTACGCTCTTAAATTACAGACCATCAGGAATCTTACATTCATTGAAGCTTTCCATGCAAATGTCCTTAGGCCACGGCATGTAAGATTCAGATGCTTCCAGGCTACGTAAATATTGAACCCACCTCATGCATGGAATTTTAAAGAAGGGGAAGGAAAATCCAGGGAACATTCTTCCACAACCATTTTCTTACTGCTTCTTTCATCTGCATATTCACCATCCACTATCCTCATTTTAAAAAAAAACCATTAAGGAAAAAAGTTATTTGCACAATGTCTCTTTAACAGGTGAATTAACAGACATCCGCAAGTATCCTTTGGAACAGAATGTGTGATTGCATATGCTTAACGCAATTAATCTACATGGGTTATCAAAGAAGACATCTATGCCACACCTCTATGTACTTGGGTGCAAACCTCACCGACTTCTGATTTGAGACTGGTTCAACTGACAAATTGGGCGTGGCTAGTCTAGAGAAGGACCAGGGGAGACATGATAGCAGTGTTCCAATATTTGAGGAGCTGCCACAGAGAGGGGAGAGGGGCAAGCTGTTTTCCAAAGCACCTGAAGGCCAGACAAGGAATAACGGATGGAAACTGAACAAGGAGAGATTCCACCTGGAAATAAGGAGAAATTTTTTGACGGTGAGAGCGATCAACCAATGGAACAGAAGTTGCCTTCAGAAGCTGTGGGAGCTTCATCCCTGGAAGCTTTCCAGAAGAGACTGGACTATCATTTGTCAAAAGGGTGTACGGTCTCCTGCTTGGGTGGGGGGTTGGACTAGATGACCTACAAGGTCCCTTCCAACTCTGTTAGTATAATCTAATCTAATTGCTAAATGGCTTGCCTTATTTTCAAAATAAAACCACCCTATTCCACTCTCCACAGATAAGCACCATCTGTCACTTAGTGAAAGCCAATGTCACAATTGGAGGGATTTTGTTGCCTTGCCACAGTAGTTAGGGGATTTTTCACTTGATGTGGTTCCTGTTTTGTTTTGTTTTTTTACGTTGAACTGCATTAGTTCCAATTTATGTACTCAAAGAACAAACGCTTGGCTGGCTAATGAATGGAGTCAATTCAAGCTAAAAGACTGCAACATCGCTGTAAATGAAGTGATTGGAAAATTTATTAGGTTGCACATTCTTCAGGACCTGTGAATTGAGTTATACTCGCCTAACTTTTTCAAAATGACCCAGTTTAGCGCAGTAGACAAAAGCACCAGATAAGAAACTGGGCAAAATGTGAGTTATAAACCTTGTGTAAAGCGCAAAGTCAACTGTGATAAATAGGAGAACAACGGGATGCCTTTGGGCCAGTCACACCCTCCCAGCTCTAGGAAGATTGGATTGGATTTATTACATTTGTATGCCGCCCTTTTCCCCGAAGGGGACTCAGGGCGGCTCACAATTCAGTCAGGGAAGGGGGTACAGACAGGAGGATAAAAAGACGAACATAACAATACAAAATTTAAAAAACGCACAACAACCATACCATTCGAGAAGGGGGGCAAAAGCTCTTTAGCCCCAGGCCTGTCGGAACAGCCAGGTTTTAAGGGCTTTGCGGAAGGCCTGGAGGGTGGTGAGGGTTCGAATCTCCACGGGGAGCTCGTTCCAGAGGGTCGGAGCAGCCACAGAGAAGGCTCTCCTCCGGGTAGTCGCCAGTCGGCATTGGCCGGCGGATGGAATTCGGAGGAGGCCTAGTCTGTGGGATCTGATCGGTCTATTGGAGGTAATTGGCAGCAGGCGGTCTCTCAAGTACCCAGGTCCAATAAGAAGGCAATGGCAAGCTATTTCCAGAAATGTTGCTGAAAAAAACCTCATGGACTTGTCCAGGCAGTTTACCAGGAGTCAAGGCTGATTCAAAGGCAACTCCCCAGAAAAATCATTTTCAAAAGGTGCAAAGGAGCAAGTAAAATAAAAAGAAAGTCATCTGATGTACGCTAGTTAACTAAATTGTAATATGCTAATCCAAAATTAATGTAACGCACGTCCCTAAGGAAAAAACAAATTGCCATTTCTATATCACCATTTTTTTTAGGCTTTGCAATTCTCCAAACAGCAGAAAAGCTAACAGAAGAGTTTTAAGAAAAAATCGAGAATCTCTAGAGGCGAACACAGCATCTTAAATTACAGAACCCTGGGCCATCTCTAAATCCACCTCTTGAAAAGTTAACTGTTCATGCATTTTAATTTCTCATGCTGTATGAATAAAAGAAACATTCAGTCATAGCTGGCATTGACAGTCACAGCTGCCATGTTAACCTTTTTTTTGGTAGCATCCTACAGACAAAGTACTTTTCTTATTCCAACAAACAGAGCTACATCACCAACATATATGGAACAAGAGAAAGAATTGCCCCCAGAAATAAAGAATAGGAAGTTTAAAATAAAAAAGGAAATAAGCAGGTTTTACCTGCTTAATTTCCGTTTTAAGATTTGCCTAGATTATAACAGCAAGCAAGAAATGTATAGCACAAAAGTCAAAACC
>NC_045556.1:7888056-8008056 GCF_009769535.1 Thamnophis elegans | reverse complement strand
GGAAGATGAGGATAAACTAAACTGAGTTATGAATGATGGTAAGTTGAGGAATGCTTGAAAAATCTGAGATAGACATACTATAATGGCTGTTGGGATGGTTCTGCCATCGTCCTACATCAGGGATTCCCCAGTCTTCAGCTCATTGACCCATGAAAACAGGATCAAGCCATCATGAAATAAGCCATATCCACCCATCTTTCTGGGTTAATTAAAGTAGTAATCAAACTCAACCCTACTTTTCAAGCTGTCATGGATACGTGCTGCCACCTGCTGCCACTTTTTTTTTTTTTTTACAATATCCTGAATAAACCAACACCTCTAATACTGATAGTCCAGTCTGCTATATACACATGGCCAATATGTGCTAAACAAAAGATGGGGCTTCCACTAAACTTAATCCAACAAAGTCCATCTGTTAGATTTCTTAGTGGTCCACAAAATAAATTGCAAGACCAGACAACCTATGGCCCACTGAATCATCCTTCGAAAAAAAAGTAGTACAATATGTGACTATTTCTTGATGTTCGTGTTGTGTTGACTATACATCCTCCTCCTTTCCCCAAGGCATAATTAGGCTGGTTTTTTTTTTTACCCTGATGTTGGATGGTGTTGCCAACATCTCAAAATTATGGTGTGGAGATACTGCAACAGCCAGAAGTTTGCAAATAAAACTGGTGTGATCGTTGTGTAGATTCCATTAGGACTTTTGGATTTTTTTTCCTGCATTCTTTAAACTAGCAGATTTGAAGTACCTTGATTCAGAAATGGTTGTGGTATTAATACACAAGGAAGGGGAGCCACTTCTGACTTCCTGCTGACATCCCCATTGGACTTTGCTTGCTAGAAAGCTGGCAGAGAGGATCAGAAATAATCACATGACCAATGGGGATGCTGCAACCGCCAAAAGTCAGCACATAAAAATGGCGTTGAACACTCTGGAAATTTCAATTCCACAGAAGTAACCAGTCCCAATTTTTAATGCATTCTTTAAATTGGCAGATTTGAAAATTGTTTTTAAAACATTCCGGTACAACCATTTGGGCCAACTGGAGGGTAAAAACAGACTGGAGAATTTTACTAACATAATTTAGATTACCCCCCCCCCCCCCAAAAAAGTCAGTTTACAAATAGATTAACCAGGTGACTAGATTCTTAGCAGAAATAGCTACAGTGCTCTCCCTGTGTCATTTTTATACTAAAGCTAATGACATTGGCTCCCCTTCCCACACATTTCCAAAAATTCTGAAACACTCATAAAAGTTTAGTAAGGTCTACCAAACCCCCTATTTGTAAATGTTGGTTTACATTCAACTTGGCCGTCTTATCAACTGGAATAGTTCCTATTTGTCTGGTTGCAAGTAGAAGATATTTCTATTCAAAAAGTTAAAAGAACTAAGGTTCTTAGTGCAGGTGGAATTCAGCTTCAGTTTACCAAAATTATGATACCAAAGTTTTACTGTATCTATAAAGAAGGTATACTGCAGGGATTTGTCTGAAGAATCCATTCTGATGATTCTTGGATTAATTTTCAGAATCAATTTTCATAAATGAATTGCATAGAAACAAGCCTATTAGTGTATTAAAATCAAATCATAACATTTAATACATTTTAGAAAAATAAGAACTGAGGTATATAGAGTTACAGTCAAGAACATTATAGGTTTAATATTGAATACATACTAGAAAACAGAAGCTTTTTCCTTAATACAAAATTAATTCCATGGAAACCAAATGGTTTTAGTCAGAATTAAGGGATTCAAGGCAATTATTGTGGGTGGGTGTGGGGGAGAGGGTATCAGTAAAACACCAGACAAATGTTTCTACAGAGCAGTGAAAACTAATTGTATTTATTATGCATATTATACAGATTGAAAACTGTAGGGAGCAACTGAAATCCTCATCGCCTCAGGTTATGGAATGCATCAAAGAACTTATCAGAGCAGGCAATTCTTAATGTGGCCTCCGCATACACATGTTCACACACAGATTGCGACAATGGGCAAAGTTGGTGGATGGAGCAGAAGCAGGGAAAATTTTATCACTTGACACATTATTACTGAACTACTGGGGAGGAGTTGGGAAGCTACCATCTATTTTGAATACAGACATCCTTGAGCATTACTAATCACTGCATAAAGCAGATAGTTAGGCTGTAGTGCAGATCTCTGAAAAAGGTATCAAATGGTAAAACTCATATTATACAGTATATATACACATACGTAACAGCTTTATCTTGTTGAAATAAGCTGCAGCTTAGATGTCCATTCTCTCTTCTGAGAAATTATTACTGATCAAACTATTTGCATCCTTAATAGAAGACCAACCTATCTTCAGTTGCTGAGGTTTTTTAAGAGACAGAGATTCATTATCAAAGCCGACTGGTACTGGAATAGATATTCTTCCCATCGTTCAACTCGTGTTTTTTGTATCCTTAACATTTGTCCAGTCTTATCAATATAAAAATATAACTTGTGAGCAGGAGAATGGAATGTTTAGATTGACATAGTTTATATACCTCCTTATCCACCAAACCAATTCACCTTACTATAATCTGCAGCAATCTGTTAGGAAGTCATTTTAAGCTACTCAACAGGGTTGGCCTCTTATAAAAAAAGGAACTGAATGTTTGTTAGAACAGCTTCAATTAAATTTTACATGTTCTGAAATCAGATACTGGTTTCTCAGTTCTATCCATAACAAAGTAGCATTCCTGTGTTGATTCTACTGCTCACAACATTCAAATTCCAATACAACTGAGACATAAAATTGAAGCAGATTATAGCAGGAATCTATGTCATTACTACTCAAAAGAAAAAAATATAGCTTTAGGGAAGAAGTGACAAAATAGCCCTCCCAAATAAACCAGAAATTACAAATTATTCAGTTCTGTCATCCATGCAGCTAACAGAGTGATTCGGATCAGTATAACGTAACCTTTTAAAATTTGAAATGTAGCAAGGCTATGCCCAATACTTTGAACAATGTTAATTTATTCTTTACTTTCTATGGATGTTGAATTTATTTATAAAAGAAGTACAGCAGAAATTTATTACTTTCAGAGACTACCTTGGGAAAAATCCAGCTCCTATTGCCTAATAAGTCAAATCTCTCAAACTATACAGAAAATCTTTCAGAATGAGAATGTCAAGTAAATCTGAGATTTTAAGACAGACGAAATATTTTTGTTGTTAATTTTTATGTGTATAGGTAGCCAATTATATCCAAGATGCGATTGCTTTTAATATTTATAATATACAATGACAAAGCACTCTTATCTTACAAGACATCATAATTTTAGAACATATCAAATCTATCGAATACCATCTTTACTTATTAATCTAAAAAGAGTTTGTATTCTTTTTAAACTACTCCTAAAATAGCAGGTGCTGTTTTTATAGCATTGGAGGCCTCTAGTAGCAGCACAGAAGTATCAATAATTTTATGATTTAAACTTCTTGCATTTAACTTTAAAAAGAGATCTTCAAATGTGCTGAAGAAATACAGTAGTGCTGGAAGTCCCTATAAAGGGTGATTAAAAGTAGCTTAACGTGTTTTAAGTTTAGTCCCTTGAAATAAATAGAACCGCGTTGTTCCAAATAAACTGTTTTGTATATATAGAGGAAATATTTATACTGAACATTGTATCAATTAACAGGAAAATGTATTGGTAAAGCTGATCTACCCATAGTGCTTCAACAGTTTCCAGATTTTAAGCATACAATATTACTTTTCACCAAGGAGGTTTTGATTCAAATAAGTATTATGGTTTTCCAAGAGACAGAATTTGTGCTTGCAGTTGGCACATTTTTAAAAGTGTAAAGTTAACGTATTTGCAAAAATTGTGCAAAACTATCTTATTTACAGACATGGCACAAAAGTGAATGCAGTCAATGCACATGCACACTTCATCCACTTTAAAAATGTGTTCTATGCTACAGGACCCAAAAGAATACCAGCTTCAACAGACAGTTGTCAATAAGCACAAAGTTTACAAGAATTACACCAAAATGAGCAAATATTGCTCAAGTAAAAAAATCTATTGTTAAAGCTGAAGTAGGTTTAAGGCCATTCAAGTTCAAGAGTAGATACACAAATTTAGTGAGAGCCCCATCGTTTTTAATACATGCTTTTTTTACCTTCTAGTAATTTACTGTCTAAAACCTCTACTTTTCAAAACCAAAACACAAGGGGGGGGGGGGAAAGGAACTTGTATTTGATACAAACATATTACACTGTAATTAAGTGAACTAAGGAACGCCAGAACATTAAAAATTTTCAAACTTGCTTTGTCACTTGCTGGAACCAGCCCTACTCTAGCAAACGGGTAATATGTACATTTTTCAAGTAGATTACTTTACATTGCTCTAAACAAAACATGTCCTTTTTAAAAAAAAAATCAGTGCATTGTTCTCAACTCGTCCAAGGACTATGCAATTCTTAATTGGACTCTTACAATAGCAGCACACGCTACCACTACCTGCCAAGCAGTCAGTCAATGACTTAGTGGAAACAAAAATGTGAGGGAAAAAAAAACTTAAGGAAAGATTAAGGGAATAAGAAGTTTCATGCAGTTCTGCCAGCCTAGTCAGCCAGCCAGTTTGCTAGCAACAAGAGATGGTTTCCGTTGTGGAAGGTCCTGTGGAGTAGGAATGTGGTCACCTGTGACTTCAGTCTTATCAGAAGCCGCAGTAGGAAGCTGCTTGTTCTTCATCTTTGCTTTTGCCATATTGTAATCCCCAGAATCAAAGTACTTTTGCTGCAAGATAAATGTATCAAGTGAAATATAACAAAAATATGTCATTCCTCCAAGAATTACATACATGCTTCAGCATCTAGGCTAATTTAATCTAGTTGATGCATATGCAGAATAAAAGGCATAAATTGATCCTTATCTGGAAAAACTTACCAAATAGATAAAATGTGTCAAGATGGAGAATCCTGGTTTCATTTGAGTGTTAGAATTGCTTACAACATCCTGCTCACATTAATGAATAGGGTATTTAGCATTGCAATCACATGCCAAGAACGCATTCATTATGAACAGAATGCACGAAGTATCTCAAAAGGGGAATCTACAGCATTCATTTGTATCCTTGAAGATAAATTAAATGCATTGTTGGAATGTTCTATATGCTATCATACCAGGATACAGGTTTTAGTTTCAGAGCAAACAAAGATAAATTAAAACATTTCCCATTATTATGTAGATTAGTTTTATATCTTACTCCTTTCTGAAGTCTCTTCCTCAAAAAATCCGAGCCCCCAGGCTTTTGGCCCAGATGAGGATATCTTGCTTTCAACTTTGCTTCTTCAGCTTTCTCAGGACTAATCACCTTATCTTCCATTTCCTAAAAATATAAGAAACTGGCATTTTATTGCACGGTTTTGTGATTTCACAATTATGTTGTGATATCCTAATAGTTTAAAAAGTATATAAGCCAATCGTACTTCATAATTGTTTCTTGGCTAACTAATGTAAGGGTTATGTTTGCAAATTTACACAAAGACTAATTGCACAACACATACATTGAATATACTGTCAACTTTGCAATACTGCAGTAGGTGTAAGATGCTACCAGTGTAAACAAACCAGTAAGATCCCTACTTGGGAGATTGCACTACAAGCCAACACAATCCAATCATTTTAATTCCAAGTGTCTATGGAGATTTTCAGTCATCCAGGTCATGGTTGTCCCAAAGGTGCTTTTTCAAGAGGCAACTGGGCTTTCTGGTTTTTTCTTTGAACACGTTTCTCTTCTCACCCAAGAAGCTTCTTCAGCTCTTGGAGCTAAAGAAACTTCTTGGATGAGAAGTCAAACGTCTTCAAAGAAAAACCAGAAAGCCCAGTTGCCTCTTGAAAAAGCAACTTTGAGTCACGGTACTAAGTTATCTTCTTCACGTTTGTCCTATTTTTCAACACTTTCTGCTCTTTCTTTATGGTCTGAAACACGAGCCAGGGGAGTTCAGTCCTGGGACCAAGCAATGGGTCATATGGAAACTAAAATACATGAAAAAGGGTTGCAGGATTTCAGTTTGACTAGTCAAGAGAAAAGAAAGATTAGGGGAAACATGATTGCAGTATTCCAGTATTTAAGAGCTTGCCACAAGAGGGGGGGGGCAACTTATTTTCCAAAGAGGGCAGGACAAGAAACAATGGATGGAAACTAATCAAGGAGGGAAGCAACCTTGGAAGTAAGGATAAATTCCTAACAGGGAACACAATTAATCAATGGAACAGCTTGCCTCCAGAAATTGTGGGTGCTCCCTCACTGGAGGTGTTGAAGAAGAGACTGGACAGCCACCTATCTGAAATGGCATAAGGGTCTCCTGCTTGAGCAGGGGGCTGGTCTAGAAGACCTCCAAGGTCCCCTCCAGCTCTACTCTTGATTCCAAACCCAGCTTTCATCCTTCAGGCTATTAAGCACAAGGCAAAGATCTACCCAAAACCCAAATTCCGGGGATAGGATTGACGGGCTACCTTGAATCAGCAGAAGGCCGCTGGGCACAGCCTGAATAGCCGATCATCGCTCCTTAATTTTTCTTGGGGGGGGGAAGGGAGGGGGCTGCGCAGGAGAGCCCGATGACGTCAGAATCCCCGCCTCGCCTGCTGCAATTAGACGCCCCCGGCGCCTGCAGCCGGGGGAGGGGGGAGGGCACGCCCACCGGTGGGGGGCTCCTGGGAAACCCCTCCCTCTTTCGGGGCGGGGGGGGTGCGGAAAGGATCCAATTCGGAGTTATTCCACCGTCGGGGAGGGATTGGGGGGGGGAGCTGAACCCGCAGAGGCTCGCGTGGGCGTGTGTCCCCTTCTCTCCCACTTTCTCGCGGGGGCGTGAGAGGAAACCGCGCCACGCGGGTGGAGGGAAGCCTGCAGACCCCACTGTGGGGGGAAGGGGGAGAGCAGGAAGGGCGTTTTCCCCACACACACCCGCAAACCCTCCCCGCCGGATAGGCCTCTCCCGGGCCTCGGCGGGAGCCCCCTCACGTCCATGGTCGGCGGAGACCGGAGAGACGGCCGTTCCTCCCTCGCCCGCTGAAGTTTTTCTCCTCCTGTCTTTGCCGCCGCCGCTCTTTCCCGAGCGTCCTTCTTGCCTCTCACCTTCTGCTCCTCTGCCGAAGCGGGCTCCAGGTTCTCCGCAGACATGGCGCCCAGACCACCGGGGATGCCAGGAACCACCCCTCCCCGGGCGAGAAAGGCCTACAGCCTGGAAAGCGAAGCTCCAACCACCGCCTGCGGCCGCTGGTATCGTCACCCCCCCCCCGCCTCAGACACACAGCCCCTCACAAGATGGCCGACGGCGGAGACGGCGAGCCGGCAGGGCCAAACTTCCTCTTTCGGCCCGAAAGAGCAAAATGAGTGCGAGCCACACACCAAGCCAAGAGAAGGCGCGGAGGGCGACTGGCTCCTTGCGCGAGCTTGGCTGTTAGGCTGCGTGCGTCATCGCTCACGTCACTGGGAGTGAATACCGAGGCATTCTGGGAGTTGAAGTTCTGGAGGAGATGCCCTTATTTGTCTCACTGGAGATGTAGAGAGGAGCGTTTAAAGGCTGCAGTAAAGCAGTTGGGACGTTTCAAAGCGCTTTCTCACGAGTAGAGATATTACGGGATTGCGGGCTTGAGCCGTGTCTTTCCGCGATTTCAGAAAGATCTCGTTGGTGTAACAATGGGATCTATGTCTGTGCACTTGGAAATGTTTGAATGTGGAAACTGAGGATGAAAACATGGGAAATCTACAAAGGATAAATTGGATTGCTAACTGGCCTTGCTTCTAAATTAACCTAACATTAAGTAATATTTAAAAAGTGGCCTTACATTTTAAGGCAATTCTCACTCTTGCTTACTCATCTGTTAAGACTTTTTAAAAAATGACTGAGTGAATTTTGACTGACAGCAAATTTCTAAGCCATCTTTCTAGTTTCAGTACCCAAAGGGACTGAAGATTGGATCTGAAGCATCTAAATGTTAAGTTTAGATCTGTTTCATATTCAAATGCATGCCAAGAAATTTCAATAATTATTTAATTACTCTAAAGCTCTATCTTAGTAAGAAGGTAAGATTTGTATAGTAAATAAGCCTAATTTCTTTTGTTACATACTTTTTGGAAAAAGATTTTGTATCCAAATAAGCAAGGGGGGGGGAAACCAAAACTTCCATTGGAACAAAGACAAAGAATCCCAGAGACTCATTTTTATTTTTCAGACCTGCAAAGGAACTAAGTTTGTTGGGGATAAAACACTTTGCTTAACGAAAGGTGTTTTTTTGTTTTGCTTAACATTGTATTTTGGGATTGAATAACAAAGGAGAAATATAAGCAATATAAGAATGATGCTTCTCTTAAATTCTAATTCTTTCAGATACTAACCACATTAAGAGAATACTCTGAAGCAGTGTTTCTCAACCTAATCTTGCGAAGCTTCTCTGGTAACATTGGTGTTAAGTACTTTGAATATGTTAAGTACCTTGAATGCATGTAGTTTCCACCAAGGTCCTCTGCTACCAACAGGAACTCATTTAAATCTGATTGGTCGAAGGCCCTGCCAGAGCCCTATAAAAGGGCTGTTGCAGGACAGAACCTTTGCTGGATTGTGGATAGCAGTCACTGTTGTTACTGAGCCTGAGTCTGCCTCATCCGTTCACCTGATCTAACAATTGTACTGCAAACTAGAGCATACAAAAACCTTTGCATAGCTCGTCTGCCTGGAATCCACACTGTATATCGGATATTAACACAATTGAGGGGTCCAGAGGTATTTCACCAGAAGAGTACTCCACTCCTCTGCTCACAACAGGATCCCTTATGCCATCAGGATTGAAATTTTGGGCTCGGAGAACCTAGAACTATTCTGCCTTCAGTCTGACCTAAGCATAGTACATAAAATTATCCGGTACAACATCTTAAGATGTCAATGACTATTTCAATAATACACAAGCACACAATAGATACAAACTCAAGGTAAACCGCTCCAAACTCGATTGCAGAAAACAGAGTGGCCTGGAATGCACTACCTGACTCCATTGTTACATCCCCAAACCCCCATAATTTCAACCTAAGACTGTCTAATGTTGACCTCACTCCGTTCCTAAGCAGTCTGTAAAAGGGAGTGTGCATAAGAATACCAGCGTGCTTACCGTCCCTGTCCTACTGACTCCATTTATTCATTTACTGTGTTCATATTTATGTTTACACGAATAATACATGTTATCTTTTATATGTTTGACAAAGTAAATAAAATAAAATAAATAAATAAACTTTGGCAACTTGGAAGATGTGTGGACTTCAACTCCCAGAATTCCCTAGGCTGACCAGCAAATTCTGGGAGTGGAAGTTCACCTCTTCCAAGTTGCTAAGGTTGAGAAACACAGCTCCAAAGAGTATTCTTCCATTACAACAGCTGTACTAACACATGGCATGGGCAGTTCTTTTGCAATTATTTCATACTGCAATAAAAGAATTCACTTTCTAGAACCGTGGAACGTAAAAAGGGGAGGTGGCCCTCCATCCACTGAGCACAAAGACTATCTCAAAATAAAGCCAGAATTCAAATATAGCTGCTTTCACATATATTTGCAATATAAATATGACTTTGTTTTCACAGTACATCTTAAAAAATAAAATAAAAAACCCTGTAGTCTGAGAAAGTCAGGCATGGGACAGCGGTGTAATGTCAAATGTGGGGTATCTATTAGGATAAAGTGAAATGCTTGAGGAGAAACCTTTCAAGAGGAAAGGAAGTGCTAATTATGAGTCGACTTAACCACGAGTAATCAAAACATTTTTTCTTTTGGTAGTATGATTTTGTGTTCATCATGGAAACTAAGCATGGAAAGAAATGAGCAATGGAAAAGACACACACGATCCTCCCACATCCTCTGCATAGTATAACAGAAGTTCAAAAATCCCATCTTTATTCTAAGCGCGTTGAGTCACTGAAAAACACATCACGCATCAAAGTAAAGGTTCTGTATATATTTCAAGATTTCAATATTAATGTCAAAAATATGTAGTATGATTTTACATCGGATTTGTGCTACATTAGAACAGTAAAGACAAACATCACTTAAGTGAAAGGAACATTAAATATTAAATAGCCCAAAAAATAAAAAATAAAGTGTAAACACTAAACTAATTTGGGACTCTGCTATTGCAACACATCCAATGAAGTGGTTTAAAACGAGTATAAAAAAGGTTACGACTAAGTGTGTTCCAGTCTATTCAGAATACACAAAGCTCATTCTAAAAACTTTTCTGAATTGGTCCAAGAGGTTCTGACTCCCATCTGACCATCCTTCTCACTACCTCCGTGATTCAGGTTTTGCACAGGATATTTTATTGTTTTGTCTTGAATAATAATCTGGTCATTGAGGAAATAGTTTCACGGTTGTGTTTTGCTAACACCGGGGTGAAAACTGAGGATTCATTGGAGATTCAGTGTAAGATTTGAGTTCGTATGCAGCGCCACTGTCCACTTCCATAGATTTTCGGGAAAACAGAAGTCTTACGTCTCTGTAGAGGTAGATCTTTCCAGACTTGGAACTCTGGAACCTGGGAAAGGAACAGGTAACTGATAAATGATCACATAACAACAATCATTGTCTTACAAGACTGAAGTCTTACATGAACCTAAGTAAAAAAAATTAGCAGTATTTCTGCCTAGGAATCTAGTGAGTCTCCATACATGTGATCTTTTTTTTTTTAAAAAAAATTATTTCGCATTACAGTTCTGCCAATATCGTCAGGTTTTGTGAGTTCTTTGGCATCCCAACTGCAGTTCCCGTTTGCAATAATGACAGCGTGTACAAAAGTGACTTGTTTCTCAGTTCATTTATTTGGTGCTTGCTTCCCAACGTGTGGGACACAGTGGCTCAATGACTAAGACACTGAGCTTGTCGATCAGAAAGGTCGGCAGTTGGGCAGTTCGAATCCCTAGCGCCGTGTAATGGAATGAGCTCCCGTTACTTGTCCCAACTTCTGCCAACTTAGCAGTTTGAAAGCACGTAAAAAATGTGAATAGAAAAATAGGGATCACCTTTGGTGGGAAGGTAACAGTGTTCTGTGCACCTTTGGCATTGAGTCATGCCGGCCACATGACCCCGGAGATGTCTTTGAGCAGCGCTGGCTCTTTGGCTTTGAAACGGAGATGAGCACCACCCCCTAGAGTCGGGAACGACTAGCACATATGTGCGAGGGGAACCTTTACCTTTCCCAGCGTTCAAAGTTATTTGAAATAAGAACAAATTTAACTAGCAATTGCAACTTTGGAAATTTGTTATATCCAGGCAAAGCACCCTAACATACCCATTAATGTTTATATCTCAAAACAGTATCCCTTATTTTTTTTCTATTGGACCATTCTGAACTATCTATAGAAATTTTTTTTGTAAAAGCTTTTATTTTTAGACAGACAAAGACAAACAAAACATTAAACCCTCTTCAATTACATACAGCATGTTGTTTGGTTACAAGGCTTTTGTGCATCCTTTCCATAGTCCCCACTTTCAATTGTATATAAAATCATAGATTATCCATCTGGTATATATGTATACATTATCATTGTACATTGTTTGTTCAGCTATAACTATTATTCCTTCATTTTGAACAAAATGTTCCAGGTATTGGATTCATTTATATTATAACATTTTATTACATCATCCTGTATCTATTCAATAATAATGTACCTTTGTAATATATTCTATATTATTCTATTATATAGAATATATTATATTATGAAAATTCTCCAACATCTTTCATTTCCATTTTTTTTTATCACTGATGAAATAAATCCCACACCTTATAAAATTGTTCATCTTCTTGTTCTCTAATTTCAAATGTCAATTTACTCATTTCAGCACGTTCCATTATTTTCTGAATAACTTCCTCCTGCATTGGTATTTTCTCATTTTTTTAAGCAAATACAATTCTAGCTGCTGTTAACACGTTTACAACCAAATATTTCAATTCTCTATTGTATATTTTTGGTAATATTCCCAATAAAAAACTGCCTATAGCAATTTTGAAGAACTTTCAGTCCAGATGCAAGTATACTATAAATTAATGTCTGGGCATTTAGCTTATTTTACAGAAGCTGGTTTAGACATTCAAGAGATCCAATGAGTCCACATGAAGAGCTGCATTATTGACCTCTTGGGAGTTGAAAGACAACTTTATAAATAGTAAATGTCAGCTTTAGTCTGGTTCAAATGTTTTTGCTGATCACCATTTTCTAAGGTAGGTTCACCACAGCAGCGTGACAAATTAGTGCCTCCCAGGAGATTCAGCCATTAAATAGTTGACTGTTCCAAGACTTATTTTCTTTTGGAGAGGATGTCTGTGATTTTAACTGCTAAACCTGACTTGCTTAGTTTTAAGTTTCAAATTAATTCAAATTGTTCAAATAAGGAAGAAAAGAAAATCTCTCAAACCAAATCGATGCAATCTAGCTGTTTTAATTGATAGGTGAACGCAACAGCATTCCCAATCATGTCCTTGTTTCAAAAGATGCCCCCTTGCTACTTAAAATTAGCGGGTTCCTAAATTAGTTGGAAAAGGGCTAGTTAATGTGTGCCCAGCAACACACACACTCCCTAAATTCCCTTAAAGGCCCCTTTTATTTTATTTGTGATTTATTTATTTGTAAAATTTATTGGCTGCCCATCTGAACACAAGATCACTCTGGGTGACTTACCATCTTAACTCTAACCCAATCTTAATCTTATAACAGAGAATAACAGACTAACAGTCGGAAGGGACCTTCTAGTCCAGAGGTGTCAAACTCACAGCATCACGACATCGTATGATGTATCACAATTTTTTTCCTCTTCACTAAACCAGGGCGTGGGCATGGCTAGCACGTGACACATCCAGCCCTCAGGCCACAAGTTTGACACCTCTGTTCTAGTCCAACCTCCTGCTCAGGCAAGGAAACCTTAAACCATTTCACTAATGGTATAAGGTTTCCTTTTCCCCAAATAGCAGGAAATGTGCTGTCACTTGTCCTGACAGCTGACAAGCGACAGCACATTTCCTGCTATTTGGGGAAAGCCATCGTGCAAGTATTATCACTGTTTAAAAGCAAAAAACGCAACCCTGCCAGCCATCTTCAGCACAGCCCCCTCCTGTCACGCCTTGGAGCCCTCCAAAGGTCATGCCAGATGGCACCTCAGACCTTTGTTTCCTCAGCCACGTTCTCACCTCAGATGAATGAGGTAGCGTAATAGTCTCTCTTCAGTATGTCGAGTATTTTGTTGAATGATGCTTTTCCTTGTTTCTCGCTTCACAGGGACAGAAAAAGTTCTTTGCCGCAGGAATGTCTGGTGATTGGCAGGCATCTCTCGTAAGTCATAGGTCACCACAAACATCTTCACCACAGTCTTGTTAGGATTAAATAAGGTCTAGAGGAGAGAAAAGAATGGCCTTATTTGAGGATTCATTGAAATCGCTAAAGCAGATTAAAAAGAATGAAATATATTTAGAAAGATGGATCCATGGTATCTCCTCCAGAAAATTTGTTCACCCAGTGTTGCCAGGATGGAGGAATCTGTGGTTTTGGCCAACCCTAATCTAACACCAGATGCTCAGTTTTCTCACTGGTGTTTCTTAAACTGCAAAAATTAATTTTAACATGTTATTCCCTCTTGCAATGCTGTGCTTGGACGAATGCACTTATTTAAAGCCACTGGTCAACACTTCTCTTATGTACATTTTAATTTTATCAAGTACTGTTCCAATTAGAAATCAATTTAACAACCTCTGAGACTGAAGGGGAAAAAAACCATTTCAATGCCCAAGCTTGGTTTTATACCTTTCTGATCATAATTTCCTGTTTTGTTTGAGGATGGTATTGCAAAGAATTAAATATTTTGATTAGAGGGGTAGGAATAATGTAGTGATTTGCAGCAAAACCAAAAGATTCCTATAAGCACCCCAAAAACTATTAAATGTATGATGACACCAACTTTCATGAACTAAAGACTATCTACAGGGCTTTAGCCTCAATAAAACTGACTAACCCACATTTGTATGATTGGGGGAAAACAAGACTCAAAAGGAAAGGAAATGCTGAAGATGCAGACATCTAACAATGGCATATTACTGCCATTTACAATGATGCAGTTGTAAATGTGACACAGACACTCTTGCATTAGTGAGCTGATTAACTCATGTAAGTGTGATAAAAAATCTATGCCTTGACTTAATCATTGCTTATTAGAATTGATTCTATTAGGAATCACACTTGACAAAATCTCTGTATTTTGCAAACGGATTAATTTCTCGATAGGAAACTAATCATCTCCTTTGAACTTATCTTTAGCTGATTTGTAATAAGGACTAAGAACATTTAGAGTCTCTATCACCAAGCAGAATTCCAGCTTTCACGGAAATGAGCCCTATCCTCAATGGAAAAAAATAGTGCAGAGAAAATGTCTTTCTTACTCTTAACCCGAAGCAGTGTGACCTCTGCAATTAACCATGTATCTTCGCAACACTATCTCCCTATTTCTCAATTAGTCTAAATTGACTTCTGTAGGGTCAGAAGTGTACTTCTTCACCTAAAACAATGAAACACAGCATCAGATAATTTTCACTCTCCTTGTCAAGCTTTTTTTCCATAAGCAAATTTTTAGCGCTATGATGCAACAAAGCTTTACCAAAGCATTCATATGACCTTCTGATTAGCAAACTAAAGTACGGGCGTGAAAATTGAACGTATAGCTGACTCAAAAGAGATTTCATAAGTGGCGGCTCCTCAAATTGGACAGTTGCATCATGTGACATGCCACAAGAATTTGTCCTGGGCCTTCTGTTTTTGAATATTTTTGTTTATGAGAAGTATAATGAACAAGGAACACATCAAATGTTTTTATTAATGGGATCGGAGCGCTAGAAACTAAGTCCCTGAAATATACTGAAGGATCTGGTAAGTTTAGCCTGAAGCAAAGTTGATTGAAGAGGGATAGGATGTAAGTCTTCAACTACCTAAAAGCGCTACAAAATGGATGAGACTTGTTGTCTCTCTCTGCAATTTGCAAGATACTGGATTTCAGCCAGAAGAAGGCAAATTTCAGCTGAACTTTCATGGTCTGAATGATTGAATGCTGGAACCTCTTACACGAAGAGGTGGTACCCACCCTTCAGTAGCTGTGTTCAAGCAAAAACTAGCCATCCTTCCACCTGAGATGCCTCAATTTGGATTCCTGCACTGAGCAAGGAGTTAGACTCATGAACTCAATGTAATTATCTGCCACATGATACGTACCACTTGTATTGTTCCTGAAGGAGGTACCCGATAACCCCTTTTACCAAGGGACTCTAAAGTGATTACACCCTGAGAGGGAAAGGAGAAGAAAGCAAGAAGCATAAGGTTACAACTAGCATATGGACATAAGAATTAGCACATCAAAGTAATTAATTCACAAATTTATACCTGAGAGAAACTGTTAATAAGGGTTTTTGCCTAGTCTCAACATTCAAGGAGGCAATTAGAAGCATTACAGGTCTGTCTGGTGTCTTTTATTGGAGTTATGGAGCAATATTGGATCGGAAGGGCAATATCTGTGCAGCTTTTCTCAAGATTCATGTGGCAGCCATGTGAAACATGTAGAAGATGCTTAGAATATAGAAGGATCTCCTGCCTGAGCAGGAGGTTGGACCAGAAGACCTCCAGGGTCCCTTCCAACTCTCTTATTCTCTTAAGATGTTAAAAGTTACACAACATACATTTTCTACATACAGAACGCTGAAATATTTACCATGTACGGAGAGGGCGCGTTGTCCTCAGAAACGCTGTAAAAAGAAACTTCAACGGGAAGAGTCATGTGAGTTGGACAGAAAAGTCCACTTGCTCCCACTTCAGCTGTGAAGCCGCCTACAATACCCAGCGGATCTAAGCGATAGTTCAGTACAGATTCCTGAAAGGACAAAGGCAACATTGAAAAACGCTTATAGATAGTGATGATTTTATTGGACAAATGTATGCCCTTCCTTTCCCTCCCTCTGGAAGATTACTACCCACTGGGGTAAAACCACATGCATGGCTGTTAGAGGCATCTCAAGGTCTGAACTGGAAATATGATCCTAAGAATCAAGTCTTGATTTGTGTTTGAAAATGGAGAGAGAGAAGGAACAAAAGGTAACTCTTGAAAGAATTTGGAAAGAACAGAAGTCTTCAGCTCCCAAAACTTCCCCTGCCAGTGCGCTTAACAATGCCAAGGCTGAGAAATGTTGGTCAAAAGGAAGTTCCCAGCGCTGAATTAATTCTTCTGGCTCAGGGCTAGCCAATCCAACTGGCAACGGCTTTCAAAAGTCTCAGGAAAAAACTATTGGTAGGACTGGGTTCTTTTAACTGAAGGTCATCTGCCTGAACTTGGCACATTCTCCATGCAAGCAAACTGCTGTATTCATGAGGTACGTTTTGGCTCATCTTATATATATAAAACACAGAAAACAGACAGTTTGTCAGTTACGAAAAGAAAGATGCACGTTACCTCAAAGTTTCCAAGAAGGCTAAGACTTGTAACAGATGGTGCACTGGAACTTAGGAGTGCTTTCTCATGGATGTCAGAATCGTTCTCTTTGCTTATATATCTTTGTGGACTAGAAAAAAAAATACAGAGATTCTTCCTCCAGTCACGTGCATTCCGGTAATTTGTTTTTAAGACTCAAATGCTTAGGCTTTGAAGTAAAAGGAATGTACACAATTTCAATAGTATAATACTAATAAGGCCCTCTCTAAAGAAAACTAATTCACCGCATAGATAGTATTTTTTTAAAAAATGCTATCATGGGTGACGCAAAACATCTATCTACAATCCTTAGGAATTTCTAGGTGTTAGATTTACCAGTTTTCTATAGCATTTCATGAACTTTATCTCCTTAAGTCAGACACAACTAAGTCTGCTTTGTCTCACTGGTTAGATAACAATTACCTCAGGTCAAATCATGGAGTCTGGGCACTGCAACATCTATCAATAATAAGTTAAAACATTATGGAACAATGTCTTCTGCTCTCACATTGCAATGAAATATGGTGGAGGAATCCAAGAAACGCGCATCACTGATGACTGAACATTTGTGAACCCTTTAGTGTGTTCAATAAAATATAACCCCATATAATATACTGGGTATTTGTTTATGAAAACCAGATCATGTTGTAGTCTCTAATAATGTATGGTTACACATAGTTCTAAAAGTGTTTTTTGGACTTGGCAATTTTAAGATGTGTAGGCTACAACTGCCAGAATTTTCCAGCCAGCATGGGACTCCTGGGAATTGAAGTCCATATATCTCAAAGTAGCCAAGTTTGGAAAACACTATTTTAGAACTAGAGTATGTGCAACCAAGCATTATTAGAGACTACAACGTGATCTGGTTTCCATAAACAAACACCTGGTATAAAGTTGTGGGTCATATTTTATTGAACATACTGTCAATATTCACCATCTTTACTCCTCTTTCTGAATTGCTCCAATTCATTCACCCTTTTTCCAAAATATTAATTTGCTCCAAAGTATATTTTAGAATATGCAAATGTTAGAAAACACATTTCAAAAAATACCTTTTGGAGGACAAACATTTCAGACGCAATAATGATGCATCAAGATCAAAGCATCCTGTCTGTGTTTTTCTTTCAGGAACCTGCAAAGATAGAAACACAGTTTATGTTTTTGTATTCCAAGACAGAGTCTGAAATTTTAGTGCATACAACATTTGTGGTAACGATTTAAGATTAAACAATGAGACTAACACCAATTGGCTGGATGAGGCAACGTTCCCAGATACCAGAACTGGAGCTTTCGAAAAAATAACTTAAAGGCTAAATACATTGGATTGCTTCCACCATTTGTGGTTATTGAAAAACCTGGAAAATAAAGGAAAAACGGAGCAGGGTTGTAAAATTGTAACTTACTGGACTTGAAAGGAGAGGTAATCCAGTCCGGGGGTGGAAGGCCTTGGTAGAAGTCCTATCCAAGTGGTGAAAATTACTTTTGCGCCACACGTGTTTGAGTGGAATTGTTTTCTGCCCAAAGAAAAAGACAGCATCCTGTTATAAAGAGTGCCATTACGACTCCATTTTCCTAAGTACTTAACAAATCAAGAGGCAATTTATTCCAACTAATTATTCCTCCAGTGATGGAACTACAGATCAAGGAAACTCAATAAATGTTGTCTACCATAACCCCTAGTGCCTGGACTTTATAGACGTGCTTTCGAAGGTAGCTTCTTCTGAAAGATGACAATTGGCTGGAGAGAGCTAAAGGTTTGTAAGGAAACTAATCTGTATCTTAATTCAAATATAAAAGACAGGCTGGTTCATTTCTGTTCTCAGCACCAGAGGAATAGGGATGCTTTAAATTCCTGGTTTTTAGGATTGCCAAGTGAAAATGAAAAAATTCCATGGGCCAGGGATATTTTCCCATGAGATCTGAAGTACTTTTATAATAATTTTTGACTCAAGGCAATCGCCTTTCAGTAGCGGAGTAGCCAAGTCACAAATTTCCTGCATACACTCTACACATATTACTACCTAACCCCATTAAGCATTTATGAATATTCACTTTCACAAACAAGGAAATATTGCAAAGTATAAGGATTTCAGTAGTCACTCACTTTTCAGGATTGGGCATGGTTAAAAGATCAAGTCAGAAGGAACAAAAATCATCTCCAGCGAGCAATGAACACTGCTTTGGTGCCAAAGAACTTTCTCATGCCTCTTGTTGCAAATATTTGTTTCTTTGGGCGCTGCCATTTTGAATGTGTATGTGTATACACACCAACGTTAGAGGCAGAGATTAACTTTCTTCTGAGTCATCTTCAATGCTGAACGGAGGAACATAAAACAGAAACGGACCATATGTCAATTAAACATTACTCACCAGCACCTCTGCATTCTTCCTTTGTTCAAAAAAAGCAGCCAAGGAATCTTCTACAGGCTTCTTCTGACAATGCTTCTGTACCTCATAGTCGGTTGGCTCTTCGTTCTCATCGTTGGCATTTTTCACCCTGTCTTGTTTGCTTTTGCATTTGAAAATGTCATGGTCTTTATGTAAATAGTTTTCGATACTAGTGAGCTGAGAGTTTTGTTCAGAAACATTTGGTTGTTTGGAGTCTTTATTTAAGTGCCCGGACTCATATTTGTGCCAGCCGTCAGATGCTGGCACCGTAGCCGCTTTAACGTTTTCAAGTATTCGGTGCTGATCCACATGGGGATTATTTGAACAGTGTGGGTCGCTATTTTTACAAAAGATCGTTCTGTCCTTAAATTTACTTCTACAAACCAGTTCGTTACTACATCTGAAATGTGAACACGGCTTGGCGGTGCCTCTCTTTGCTACTTGAGGTTTATGGGGACAACCAGAAAGCACAGACGCCAATTTATCTGTCAGTTCCGACTTATAACCTTCTTTGTTACATGATTGGGTCGTGCAACTTAGAGGACTTTGACTTCTACTAGGAGGAGACTGATGAAATGTGTTTTGGACTACTTCATTGGTCTCTGCTAGCAGCAGTTTTCTTCTAAAGCTGGGCGATACGTTATGGTCTGCGTCACATCTAGGCGAATGCAGTGGAGTTGTTGCTGTTTTAAGTTTTGTCTTGGGGTCATCTGATGGTAAAGCCAATCTGGAATTGGAGAAGGAATCGGAAGGGACATCTTTGCTTTTCTTCAGCAGGCCGTCCTCTTTGCAGGAACTGTGAAAAGCCTTCGGATTAACTGCACTGACGTCGTGAAAAGTGAACACAGGAGACGCACCTTGTGATCGCGGGGGATCACAATGAATCAAGTGCCGGGCGATCCTTGTGATAACCTCCTGCCTTTCTTGAAGTAAAGAGCTTATGAGAGGGTTGGTTTCCTCTCTCACCTGGTGGAAACACGGGTTCAGGGGGACGTAGGAACAAGACAAGGGTGTTTCTGGTATCAGCTGGACTTTCCCAACATTTTCTGAAGTGTTGTGTTCCAAGTTAGCAGCAACGGAGGGCAATTCCCTTCCTTTCTTCGGCAAGTTTTTCTCTTCGGGGGCATGACGTAGACCCTTGGGGTTTGCCACACCGGTTTCATTGGTGCTAAAAGCCTTCCTCGTGACAGGGGATGCTGCCGGATCACAGTGAATGAGATGCTGGGCGATCCTTGCTATAACTTCATGGCGCTCTTGGAGTAAAGAGCCTATCAAAGGAAACGAATCTCCTAGTGACTGGTGGGAAGGGTTGCTGTTATGGCCACGGGTATCAGCCAAGCAAGATAATTTCAAAGCTCCCTCTGGCGTTTCTGGCAACAGCTCCCTGTTCGCCACAGCAGCTGGGTAGCCCTGAACTTTCGATTCTAACGATCCAAAGTCAGATCCAAGGCCAGCTAAGGGATAAAGTTTCAGGTTCCTGACAGCAGGGTTAAACTCAGGGCCTTGCTTTACGCCAAGCATGCTTTCAGCCCACATTAGTTTGCCACAAGGACGTTGAGAGTTGGCCACACTAGGTTGTTCGGTCTTCATGGAATCACAGCGCTGATGTACGTTAGTCTCTTCTCTTCTGTTTTCGTAGAAGCCAAAGTTAGCATGAATGCTGCAGGTCAGAACTGGGTAGTTCGATTGTCTGGGCAAAGATTGGACACTGACTTTCAAGGCCACATTGTGAGAAATATTGGGGACAGGGAAAAGATGTTCTGTTGGTGTCTGGGAAAATGTCCACTGCAGATCCACATGAGCGGCACTCACTCTGACAAATGAAAAGCAAGATGTCAAATCAATTCAAGTCTTAATTTAGTGCATGTTCTAGTTCCTGAGCCTTTGCGCGTACACAATCTAAAATAATGTGGTTTTTCTTTTTTTTTTAATCAATCTCTCCTAAATGGGATCAAGCAGGCTAATCAAATCGGAAGCAGTATGTAAAAGCTTCTCATCCTTCAGAAGGCTGCTTAGAATAAACAGGAGGAGGTGCTTTTCGACAAAAAACCTACCTGCAAAGAATATTACGAGGCACAGCTCCGTGTGACACACTCAGCCAAGCACTTAACTGAGAAAAGAACACAAAAGAGCGGACAGCCAATAAGAGGGTCTTCTCTTCAATAAATCGATCGCCACTTCTAAAAATATATCAAAAGAGAAAATATACACATCGGTGAAAAATACACAGGAAAGGCAGAACATTTGAATGCAAATCCCCCCCCCCCCCCATTAAAAAGGAGTACAATCCCCATCACCAAATCATGTATGACCATTTTTTCCCTTTCATTGACAAGAAAACTGCATGGATGCATTAATGTTGTAGAGAGTTCAGCTTGACTCAAAAGAAAACATAATTTTAATCCAGAATATGTACTGCTGGCTTTCCTCCATATGCGGCAATTGGCTTCCATCAATTTCAAGGTATGATTACATACTGCTGGCAAAGTGGGAAACACTGTCTACCTCTTCAAGTGAATAAATAAAATTTGGGAAGGAAGGGGGAGGGAATAAGAAGATTCTGCCTTAACAGGATCCGTTACGTAGTCATTTTATTTGAATTCGGATAACAATTCATCTATTCATCAACTTTTGATTCTCCCCCATTCCAAAATGGTTCGGGGAGGCTTCACAATGAAAACTGGGAAAGATATTAAGATAGAGAAAGACTGAAACTGAAAACAAACAAAAAATGTGGCTGCTTCCAAACCAGTCGTTCCCTACAGCCTGAGGAAAGAGGCAGGTCCTTAAAGCTTGAAGTTCTAAGAGCCTTGTGACTCTCTGAAGAGAGGCTACTCCAGAGGACAAAGGCAACAACAGACAAGGCTCTCTTTTCTGGATCCTGCTAGGGCATGGGACCCCACCCCTGGTACAAGGCTTGGTAGCAGCCATGGCCTTGTAGAAGTCCAAGGCCCAGTCAAAACCAGGCCGCACAAGCAGCGGGCAAATGTGCCAAGTTTCATTTGCACACATGTGGGAACTAGGTTGTGTGTGAAAAACCATCCTCTACACCACTACCATCACCCCGTCACCACCACTGCAGGTGTTGCCGGTCTGTGGAACAAGAAAGGTTCGAGAACCGCTGTAGTGCTAGGGCCGTGATGGCGAACCTATGGCACATGTGTGGCATGCAGAGCCCTCTCTGCGGGCATGCGAGCTGTCCCCCCAGCTCAGCTCCACTGAGCATGCATGTGCGCCTCCTGCCAGCCAGCTGGTTTTCAGGTCTCTGCCGCACATGCGCGGGGGGCGAGGTGCATGTAGGAGACACAGACACATGTGTGGTGGATGGGGCGCACAGGCAGGGGTCACATGCACATGTGTGAGTGGCAGGACACACATGGGGTCATGCGTGCATGTGCGGGAGTGGGGAACACATTGCATTTTGGGTGCACGCGTACTTTCGGCAGTCTGCACCCAAAAGGTTAGCCATCACTGTGCTAGGGGATAAGTTGATATAAGTAGAAGATTGTGGTAAGCATCAGTCCACACCAACTCTCACAATAATAATAATAATAAAAACTTACTGCCGTGGGACTGGCTCTAAAATCCATCTTTCCAACAACAGTGCATCTTGCTTGATTGCAGGATCATTTAAGTCATTCCCTTCAGTCGTGGGTCCTTCATCGCTATAGCAACAGTCTGGTAGTAGCATCACTTCTATCATGATAGGAATATTTTTCTTCCACAGCAATGCAACTTCGGATCGGGTATGCCTAGCTTGACGGCACTTGGGACAAAAGAATCAAACAACCCAATGTTACAATTACATCCTCCGCCCGTGTATAAACCATATAGAATTTTCTAAACTCTAATAATGCAAAAATGAAAAAAGAAGGTCTGTAATGCATTTTTTGAGCGGTAACTCCATTTATCAAAACCAGGAGTTTCTAGTTAATCCAGCTGGCACCATTATAATGTACAAAAAGATTAATTTGGCAGACCTATAATCAAATGTATTTACTTTCCGAACACATCCTAAAGGTGATTGCTTGCCTAAAATAAACAGAGATTAAGCACAGTTGGGTTGTTAAATGCGTCACTGATGTTATGTTACAGCATTTAATGCTGATTTTCCAGAAGAACCAACTTGCCAACCATCATCAGCATGGATCATCTTACCTGGGCCAATCTGTCACTGCATTCATGTTTACTTGTTGTTGGTTGACTTGACTGTGCTGGAGGGCAGTGGAAGCCTTCGGTCCTGCCCTTAATCGAGTATTCAGGTGTTCTGCCTTCAGTAATCAACAAGGCCAAGTTGACAAGGAATTCCTCAGCTTCGTACTCAAAGTATTCATCTAAGGTGTCTTAACAGAGAAAAGAAAAGGTGCAATTTTATAAACAGCAGTATAAATAGTTTGAAGTGTGTTTGTGTACAACAAAAATCCAACCATTTTCTCTGAAAAGGTTTTACTGTTACACATGCTATTTTTATCTCGCAAAGAATAAACCCTTGGTGACCACATTTAGGTAACAACAACCTTGACAACATTAAGAAAGAGACACAATCTGCTTACCTTTTGAGATCAGCTAAGACAGAGATGGGCAACTATGGTAACAAGACAACTATGCTGGCTCAGGAATTCTGGGAGTTGAAGTCCAGGTTGGGAAGTTGCCCTAGTTGCCCACCTCCCAAACTAAAGTCAGGAAGCTGCTCCCTAGTAATGAATTCAAGGATGCAACCAGGTAGTTTTCTTTGACAAGAAGATGGGTTGGCTCCTTCTTTTTCAGGATATCTCTTCTTGACCTTTTAGCCTAGCCGACAATCCTGGCCTTTCTTGGTGGTTTCTCAACCAGGGACTGAGGGGGCATGGCCTTTTTCAAGATCAGGCAAGGTAAGCTAAATCCTTTTATCTATTAAACCAGCCTGAATTATTTTCAGCGTTGCTCATTAAAAGTTTACCTAGCTGAAATCCTCTTGCTTGCGGCTGATGAAGGGATAGGGATTGTCTGGCATGAGGATGAAGCTATCAATTATAAAAGCCAGATCTGAGTTTTCTTAAACGGATAAACTTTGCGCTGTTTCAAAAAGAAACATTATTATCTGTCAATATGAGACCCTTAGATAACAGTATAAAACAGTCTAGCTCAAAAATTCGTAGAGCTCAGTGTTCCTAACTGGGAAGCATGTGCTGAGATTATGTTTTTCCTTCTTTGCTTTTTAAGGTGGAACTTTGGTTGTTAGAATATATGTGAATAAAAAATTCTGCATTCAATAGCCTATTAAATCCAGAACATTTAAGAATGTAGAAATTGATTTTTAGATAAGATATATTATCTTGATGAGATAAATTATCTTTAGATAAGGAGATACGTTAACATTTTAGGAAAGATTGGAAGAACTTGCTCACCTATCATTTCAGTCTCCTTTGAATATTTCCCAGGCTAGCTTTGCAAGGAACATAGCATTAATTGTTACAGCCTAACAAATCTAAATTAGTACAAAGAAATAAAATTCAAGCAATTCTCAGTAGATAAAGTAGCAGCTGGCAGTGCTCTTCAAAAACCATGTATCTGCTGGAATTATGTAACAAATCACGTTGTTTTTGTTTTAATCACAATCACCCCACTATGAAACATTGGATTGAATTTGCATTCTGTTTTAGTGTCTAAGCATTTTAATTATTATAAATGCATGATTTATAATGATTTACTTACAGAAATACAATCTTAATATGGGCTTCTAAGAACAGTTAAATTTGATTTCTAAGACAGCAAACCAAAGGACACTATCATAGTAAGTGAACATGCTTGGCAAGGAATTAAGAATTAAAATGCTAGTATGTGAATCCACAACTGTGCTAAAAGGCCAAATAAATAATTAATTGCATAATTTGATGTTAACTATTACTTTACAAGTGTAAAAGAATGGACTCTATCCATATTTTATGTTTCTGAGTAGATCAAGTATAATCAATTGGACTTCAATCACAATCTAATGTGTCCCAATGATTTTTATGGTTTTCTTCCAAACTCTGGATTCAACCTTCTAATGCTTAATGAGTCAGTTCTGTTGTCTTGCAGAAATACTGGTTTATTATGCTCAAAATACAACAATCTGGAAACATTGTCCAGGTGCCAGAGAAACAGCTGCAGAACTCTGGCTCAAACTTAAAAACAGCTGGAGGAATCCTGTTAAAAATAGCATTCCAAAGGATTCCCTCTAAACAGAATTTTGTCACTCCGTAAAAGTCAGCAGGAGAATAGATACACCTTTCTTGTTATGGCAATTTTAAATGCTTTTGGTCCTTGCTTGTAATGCTGACTATCATCTTGATCTTAGATAGGAAAGAGATTTAAGGCGATGGGTTGGAGGGATGGAGTAGAATGAGGAGCCTTTTATTTATACATAACTATGAAACTAGAAAAAAATGTGATCCAAAATCGATCATCCTATTCACCAAGCCAATTAATTGAATAATTACTTCTATATATATATACTGAACCACAATATGATCTGGTTCCATTCAATCATCCATGGTAAAATAAACCATAAATTCATGTAATACACAGACCGGCTACTGACTATCGTGGAAAAAGGCAATGCCTCTTCAAAGTTTAAGGCCGATAAGATCAAAATCTTTATGAATGATGCACACAGCGTCGAGGAAAAGAGCCTACAAGAGACATTTAAGCTGCTTCCCAAGAAATACTTTAGTGCACTTTCTGGTGTGCAATAATTGAGGGATAAACCAGAAGAACAGGAAGATGAAATTGAAAAAGGAGGTACATCCCAGGTTGTGTAAGGTGCTTTCTCAAGAGTTTGGACAATGTTTGCTCTATTGATCTTTTGCCTAGCAGGGATCAGGTCACAACCAATCTTCGTGTTTGCTAAGAAAGTCAAGCTACTACATTTATAGATTTATCTAACATGGGGTGGGAAATAAATTTAATTTTAATGTGAAATGCAGGATTCCTCACCCGATTACATCTACATCTGTTTCGGATCCAGACAGAAAAGCCAGAAAAGCATGCTACAGATCCCATCTCTCAGAGAACTACACTCAGTGGGCTCAAGGAGATTATGTGTTTAAAAAATATGATTTATTTAACACGTTTGCTTTATACTTTTTTTTTTGGCTATATGCCGCCCAGAATCACTTCAATTATATAATTATATAATTATATAATTATATAATTATATAATTATCTTCCTACAGCTCTGACCTAGTTTCACCTTCCTTATCACAGGAAGTTATCCCGGTTGCAACCCTTTCCTGCAGGAAGGTTATTGCTGAATATGTGCTTAGGAACAGCCAGGGCAGCGTATTCTTAGAAGACGGTTTTGGAGAGAAAGGATTCCCAGCTCAAAATAAGCTTCTCTACTGTCTGTTGGTCCGAGTCGCCTCTGAACCTGCTATCATAACAGGATCACAGCTGCATGGCTCTTTCTAAACAACAGCTGCATTCTTTCAGTCCTGAACAAGGAGAAAGAAAGAAGACCCAGTTGTAGAGAGGACATAAATAGAGTGACAAATTACCAGCGTTCAGAAAAACTCTAAGAAGAGTTCAAGTAATGTATTTACTTAGAGAGGACAGAATTTTTTTTTTAAAAAAAAGAAAACTGGTTACTCTTCCAGATTTTATTGCCAAATGAATGAATATTTTCCAGCATATTGAGAGACATGAATAATCGTACAGTACTCCTCAATCCTGATGAATGTTTTAGTCATTTCTTTTATCGGAACTGTTCATCATACTGATACAAAAATTGCTAAAGCATCTCCAAGGATAAAATGAAGTGGGGAATATTATAATCCTTTTTAGTTTCTGTGGATGCTTCCCTTCCCTCCAGGTTATGCTTGTTTCTTAAAGCCTCTTTTGAGGGGAGGGAAGATACTCCCTAAAGTTAAACTGATTCTTAATTTTTTTTAAAAAATCTTTTTTATTTTGTCCCAAGCATCATAGACTGATCATCAATCTTCTGCTTGTATTACATACCTGTGACTAAGAAGATGCGTAACTGCTGTGTTATTAGTCAATTAATCAGCACCTTGGATTTGTATAACACACTGACCCACAAACTTACTTTGTCATATCTGCACAAAACCCAGATCAGCCAGTTAGCTTATTACACAATACATATTCAGCAACTGTTTGCTAAATCCCACCTCCACAACAAAGCTGATACATAGCCCTATAAATATTGGGAAATGTTAGTCACTTGTTGGTTTCTTGAAACAAATATTTCCATTTTAGTTCATTAATAGATGACGTTTTTCCAGGGCCTAAACTGGATACATCTTTAGAAATGAACAAAGAATGCCCATTTAACATACAACCATTTAGCATGTTTTTCTACTGTCTCTATAAAGGTTAGGTTCTTGAACAAAGAGTCTAAGGAAGTATTACATAACACTGCATGGAAATAATAGAAATGTTTGCTTTGCTAGAGTTTTGCCGTTAGTTCTGTGGTAAAAGCGAGAGCAAGTTAGAAAAACAATCATGTTTTTATTGTGAATAGAAATTTGAGAAGTCTTACTTTGCTTTCTATTTTATTTTGCTATCTCCAAAGGCATCTACTCCCAACTCCAAGCTGTTATAAAATGGTTGCTGACCCTTATCTTCCCAAAATACAGGTAGTCCTTGACTTATCACTATAATATAGATAGTGCTCAACTTGCATACAACTTACAAGGCTGATCATTATGGGTATGTCATGAAGATCATAAAGTGGATCACTCATGTGATAAGACATACATACATGCAGGCCAGTTGCCAAGTGCCTGACATTGATCAGGTAATGAGAGGCAACTGCCGGAACTGGGTCATAAGTACCTTTGAGGGAAGAATCTGTCATAACTTTAAATGGTCACTAAGCGACTTGTCATGTACACATTTAGACATGGTGGTAAATTTGAACTCTGCAATGCATCTCAACTTTGAATTCTGGGAACTGAAGTCCACCCTCTTAAAGTTGCTAAGGTTGAGAAACACTGTTCTGCTCAATCACTCATGTTTGATCTCTCCAGCTCTCACAGATGTTCTTATCTTTTGGTTTACTCTTACATGCAAAGAGTATGTAAGAGTAAACCTATTTTGCTTGCATTTTTTAAACAATTCTGAAATTTTGACTGCTCTATATACTTTAGACTGAGTTTATCCATTATGCTGAATTATGTATTTCAAGGACACTATAACTCATCTAGCAACATGGGCAAACTATAATATGTGTGCAGAAATAATTCTTATTCCAGTGGAATTCAATTCATTTATGCACATGTAATAGCTCCATGCATGGGAAAGGTACATACAGTTGTAACATCCACTCAAATGAACCAGGAATGTTGCTACACTGGAGTATATAGGAATACTATTTGGCCTCCACTGAACTACAACTCCCAGCATCCTTGACAACTGACTATGCCAATGTCATCCAGAGGATGACTAATTTCTCACCATTATTTTACTGAATTTTTACATTGCACTGGAAAGATTTCAGAAATGTGATACCTCCACTCTGACTAAGGTTAAACATTCTCATGTTTTCCATAGCTTCTCTCCACAACTGTTAATAAATGTTTATGTTTGCAAAGTAACTGGTAAAACCTGATAAATTCAAGCCAATGAATTTGTCTCTACAATAAAAGCATAAATAAGATTTAAAGGACATATTTATCTATAATGGTGCTAGAATAGTTTGAATTGTGTTACTGTCAATGATCTCTCTGCTACACAATTTCTGACTAAAGCAAAGTATGTTTTTAAACATGAAATACAAGAGTCTAATGGAAATATTCTTCTCCCACACTCTCTCCATGAAAAATGTAAACAAAAATTACAAGTATTTGCTTAAATCGGGTATCTATACTACTTGAGCTATTAAGATGTGGAATATGCAGTGAAAGAGCTAGTTGTTGGTTTTTTCCCCATTTCTTTGAAAACCTTGTCTCCTGCACAGTGCAATAATGAAAGGTTGGTGTTTTTTGTGTTTCCTTATTTTCCCCACCCTTTGTTGAATAGTAGCTTTAAAAAATACATACCACTAGTCTGATTTCAAGTCATGACTCTAAATACTTTAAATAATTGTAAAAACTTTTTTTAAAATACAAAACTGTGAATTCACCACTATTACACATGATTTTTTAAAAATCAGTAACAATTTCGTCAGGCTTTTTATGAAATGTTACCCGTACACACAAAAGAATACACTCAATTACTGTTACATTTTACCAGTAAATAAGACAAGTGTGACCATTAACCTGCGCTCTATCATAAATTCATGTATCAAAAAAAACCCAAGAAGGTTTGATATTCCAAAGGTAATGTACTTGAACAGGTACTATTTCTCTACAACACTACAGGAACAGAGAACACGTAACAATTCAAAATTTCAACTTAGTAGATGATGCTCTCATTTCAGTGGTGTTTAAACAATTGTAGACTGGGAAATCAATCATAGTGCTTGCTTTTCAATAATCAAAACTCACAGCTCAACTTCACCAAAGTGTTTTATTCCTTTGTGAAATGCTACACCTAGAAGAATTTGACCACCTCTCTCCCCTCTGACCATTTCTTCCTCCTTCCTTTGTTCAGAATCGATAACATTTAACTCTTTTCCTTATTCTTTGTCCTCAGAAATGAGCTTAAAAACAGGTTTAAAAAGGATCCATGTGTGTTATGTTTTACGTAGACAAAGAAACTACAGCCTATGACTCACACCAGCTCACTGAAAAAGGAAAAAAACAAAACCCAACAGACACACATATAAACAAACACTCTGGTTCATAAACAACTCAAGAGCATTTTAGCATTTAGAATTATTTCTTTTGGACTACACACCTTCTCTGATCAGCCCTTGGCTTCCACTGTAAACCATACTGGAATCGTGGTGGGACAGAAGGTGCCCTGGCAGCACAGGGGCTACAGTGTCAGTATCGCGAGGATCCAGATGTCTGCAGTGTCGGGCACAAAAATGTTCAGCTTTGGGTACATATTCAGCCTTTCTGTGCAAGACATTTTTTCCACAAAGAAGGCAGAGAAAAGAGTGCACATAGCAACAGAGCTCGCTGCTGATTGGACGGCAGGCGTGCTTCAACCCTTCGCTGCTCACAAGGGCTACTACAGTTTCCTGTCTCTTTGGCAGAAGTATCATGTTTTCTTTTCGCCTCTTGTGAACCCAGCTGTGTTTGGGCAAGAGGAGAGGAAAGAAAAGCAGAACAACAAGGAGCAGGACACACTCAATGTGGCAGCCCTGAACAGGCTGCCATTCGTCCTCAGGCCCTTTAATTTTTTTTTTTTTAATGGCACTTTTTTTCTGAAATCACCAGGCTCTTGAAAATGGTTTTGCTGGCAATTCGTAAGATTTTACAGGTTTTATTGGAGAACAGAAATGCCACCAATGACTATTTCGGTGTCTACCTAAACAAAAACAAGTATAACTTTAAGAAGGGAAGGGAGTGAGTGGCCTGTTTTAGACATTTGCAGCCAGAAGGTATAAAAAAAGGAGAAAATATTCAACATAGAGGAACCTTCTGAAGTGACGAAAAGAAGGTCGGAGGGAAATGAATTCAGAAGCCAATGAGGTTGCTCATATTGATTGAGAACAAGAAATGGACCGAAACTCCTCTGATTTTAGGAGGCGGGTTTCTTTCTGGTGCAATGAAATATGTAATCGTTGCACTACACGACACAACCCAAAAAATATAGTTGGATTAATCGTGACTCACTGAATGATCTGGAATTAGTACAGTCCACATAATGCACTGAACCATCAACCACGGTTAATCAGCCGCCATAGTTAGGGTCACACAACATGTGAAGCCATGACTAAGGCAAAATACATTATGGGTTTGTCCATCTAGTTACATTCTTTTAATTTAACTGTCATGCTGTATTTTTTTTTAAATCAGGAGTGTTTAACAAGCTTTACAAATGCAATTATCTATTGACTTTTGGCACATGGGTTCACCTTAAAGAGAATTCTAGTATTTATCTTAAATCCCCAAGTCTTTACTTCTAGCTATATCTGTATTTTAATGAATCTGAAATATATCTATCATGTGCCATCAAATCAGTGTCAACTCTTAGCAACCACGTATATCCCCCCCTCCCAGATCCTTTAGGTGTTTTTTTTAATGCTTCTAAATACTTGCTATTAATTTTATTAATTACTATACTAGCAACTTTTAATATGCTGCAGTGATATTGCAAGCAGATGAATTAGGAAAAACATTTACAAAAGGAAAGTAACAACAGCTTAAGATTTCTTTCATTCCAAATATTTCAAAGAGCATAGCTGACAGTTTTTTCATAGTATTCATGCATCTGTAATTTGTCAGTCTTATGCTGGAACAGTCCGAGCATTATACTGAAATAGATAGCAATTATTCTGTTCCACGTTTTCTAAATATAATTTTGTACCAATATTCAATATTCAACTCTGCTCCATTAAGAATCAGCATTGGCAAATAATTGGGGTACTGGGAACATGCCTTCAAACCCAAAATGCTGGAAATAGAGATGGCACATCTGCAAATTTCCTTGTAGAGAATACCAAAAGGTTTGTTAATGCTAGGCATTGTATGTACAAAAGGCACAATTTGGAAAGCTAGATAATCTAACATTTACATTTTTCTAGGATTTTTAAAACAGACCAAAAGGTTTTGACACTAAACTTCACTTGATTCAAGTTTCACTTCATTTCAGTATTCCTTTGATCAAAGGACTTCATTATGACAAAACCATGGTGTTATTTAAGGATTTCATTCACAATAATTATGTCAAAAAACCAATACAGTATATTAAGTATATACAGTATATTAAGGCATAAACTTTATTTAACATTTGGTCTGTTTTAGAAAATAAAAGATCGCTTAACCCAAACGAAGCAGCCATACAGATACAAATTTGAAAGCCTAACAACAACCCCCAATGTTGGATCACATTTTCATTGGCAAATCCCCTCAAAAACGTGATTATATTGCTGGGAAACTTGGGAAATTGTGATGCTTAAGTCTTCAAGAGATAGCAAGCTATGAATCTGTACAATATTGTAATCCAATATGCATATCTGTAGCTCATCTCAATCTTGGGTTGAATATTAATAGACAGTTTATTTAACACAGTTCTGTATTAAACTATTATTTTCAATAACTCAAAATTACTCTGGCTTCACTTTCCTTTCTGTAACACTTTAAGTCAGGGGTTCCTAAACTTGGCAACTTTAAGACTTGTGGACTTCAACTCCCAGAATTCTCCAGCCAGCTATGCTTCAACTTCAAGCTAACTTCAAGACCTCTGACTTAAGTGCTGCTACAGTACACCCAATCAAGTCTTGAAAATCATGACTTTCTCCTGCCTCAATTTACTTCTCTTCCATTTAAACAATAGAATATACTAACTGCACTGTGCATCCGTGTTTCCCTCTTCAACTTATACTCTCAAAATACATTAGAAGTGATTGTGAGGGAAGCCTCCAGAGAAAGAAAAATTTCAAAGCTGGTTTCTTCAGCAACATTGCTTTATATCAGTGTTTTTAAGATATGTAGGCTGCGGAATTCTGGGAGTTGAAAGTCCACACATTTTAAAATGGTCAACATTGAGAAATACTGCTTTAGATCAACTTGCCCAACCTAATGTTCTCTAGATACAGGTGGTTGTTGACTTACAGTTAATTTAGTGAGCATTCAAAGTTATAACAGCACTGAAAATAGTGACTTACAGCTATTTTTCACACTTACGACTGTTGCAGCATCCCCATGGTCATGTGATCAAAATTCAATCTTGGCAACTCACTCATATTTATGACAGTTGCAGTATCCTGGGGTCATCTGATCACCTTTTGTGACCTGACAAGCAAAGTCAATGGGGAAGGCATATTCACTTTGCAACTGTGTTACTAATTTAATAACTTCAGTGATTCACTTAACAACTGCAGCAAGGAAGGTCATAAAATGGGGCAAAACTCACTGAACAATGCTCGTTGAGCAAAATAAATTTTGTGTTCAATTGTGGTTGTAAGTCCAGGACTACCTGTACATTCATCTACAGCTGACTACAGTAGCAGTGAACCCCAAGGGTTGTACCCCAACACATCTGACTTCAGGATTCAGGAAAGCTACAAAAAAAATCATACAAAACTAAAATATGGTGCTTTTGTCATTGTATTCTTGAACATGTCTGACTCCAAACTTTACAATAAATCTTTTCTTCTTCTTTATCCTGGAACCGGCTTCCAATGTTCACAGCATGGCACTACATTTAGATTATCTAAACTGTTTTAAAAAATAAACATTGTAGTTTATAAAACTCATTTTCATGTAAATGATAGACTAAAAGCTATCATTTCAGATCTTAAACATATGAGATGCGCGATGACACTCTAGAATTTACATCTATGCTGCCAATTTATTTGAAGTTAATAGGCATTTATATTAGAGCTAAGTTTTCAGAAAGAAGACAACTGCTTTTGAAATGCATTTTTATCCAAGACAATAGAGTTTAAATAAATAATGTAAAAAATTAATCAGAAGACAAACATCCAGGTTGCCAACACAACAATGCAGGGAGTGACTTACAATATTTGGTAATGGTATGTAATAAGCACAAGATAACGCATCACAGGGCAAAACAATTTTTAACCTTAGTACAGTGTCAGTGTGACCCCATAAAAAGGGCAAAACCGAGCAGGAAATGCAAATGACTAGGAAAAACATATCAGATCAGATATCATTCTCAAAACTCAACATTAGTGCTCAATATCATCAACCATTTTTAATTGTAATTGCTCCTTTTCACATACATCACAAATTCAGAGTTCAATATGCAGTATATTCCATTAATGTATTTTGGTTAGGAAAACAGACATTTGTCCATTGAACAAAAAAGTCAATTCATGGTAGACGATGTGGCACACAGTGGATATTAGTCCTCAGCTAATCCAGGAAAAAAAGTGAAACACCAAGTCAAGGTCAAAGAGTCACAGATAACAATGGCAGATGCTCCTATGTGAAGGCACAACTGTTAAACAACTACAAAGTTGTACTACTAGCTGGAAAGTGTATTACCATGGGACTTAATAGTCTAAAATCTCTCTTGCATAATCCACCTCATTTCCTATAAAAGTAAACCTACATCACGGATCTTTCCTCTATATTTACTTCTCAGTACAATTCCAGAGCCAGAAAAACAGCTTCCCTACTACAACAGGAAACAGCATCATTTTCCAGTGTGCTGTCTCCTCCTTGCATATATACCTGCGGCATCTCTAACTAGAAGCACAGGTCTTTACAGAAATGTTGCCTGCTCAACAGGAAGTCCATCATCTACCACTCATACACTTGTGTTTATTATTCATCTCCCAGAATCAAACCCAGCATCCCTTTCTGTGAAAATTAACCTTAAGGGCCTGCACTGGGAAATACTTTCCTCTAGTTGCCTTCAAATACATATCCGGGTAAACCAGAACTGAAACAAATTGTAGCTTCCTACTAAATAAACAGGATTGCCCCTACTTTTCTTTGGGAGGAAAACAAATAAGGTTGGATCCATCCATAGTTTGTTTAGCAGAGTGTGCAAAGACAGGATTTCTGATGTACTTATTGTAAGTCGAGAACAAACATACCCTTTCAGCTTACCTTGAAATCTGAATAGGGCTGCTGGATCTGGAATCTCCTACTCCTTGCTAAGAAAGTAAGGAGTGGCAAGGGTTGTTTTCTCTCTATATATCTCAGCACATTCTGTAGCTCAATGTTTTGTAATCTGTATTTTTCCAATATGGAATTTATGTTGCATTAGGCAGTTAATAGGATATTATTCATATTATTCTAACAGTAGAACACTCTTAACTGGGTATTTAAAAAATGATGCATTGTAAGAATTGGACAAAATAAATCAGCAGGGAAATTCTAGAAGGTAACACAGAAGAGTCACAATGTGAAAACTATCTGAAAGAAGCATTTTGGAAGTACAAACCTAGCACCTTCCAGTTATTTATGAAAGTGGTCTCATCTTTTTTCAAGCTCCCAAGGATTTCTTCAAAACATCTGCATATCAATCAAACAATAATCTCGTGTATGCCCAATCCTAAAAGTATTTTCTCTTAAATCAATTGAAAGTACTACATATTTAGAAGCTACAAAACCTATTCATTTCTGTAATATACTAAACTTTTTTTTCCTTCCGTCCTTGAAAAGAAATATTCTCAGAATCACAGTTCCCACATGTGTATATTTACATTTTCTGCCCTTTAAATATTACAGCCTCATGGTCAATACAATGGCAAAATGCTGCGTCTCGTTTTTTGGAGAACCAAAGTGCAGTAATATTTATTTTTACTCAACCTTTAAACATCTGGTGTCACTTCCACTCACTGAAGTCTAAGGGAAACTTAGAAATACTCAGCACTGGCACCATTTGCCTTAGCACCCTTCCACACAAGAGCTCTACACACGCCTAAGTCTTGTATCTAACTTATCATCCATCATCAGCTGGTTTGGCAACTTGTTTGTCCTCTATTTAAGTTCCATTACCTCAGTAGGCCTATTCTAATTAGTATTAAATCTGGGTCTAATCCAATGCAGCTATTAATCACTAAGGTCCCATATATTAACACAGACAACAACAAAAATCTCATTTACAGATTGATACAGTACTTCTTATTCCTGTTAGTCTGATATTAAACAGATTATACTTCAATTTAAAGCCCTGCTCATCCTGCATCCTTCACTATTAATTTTCGACTAATGAAAGCACTTGATAGCACACTTGAGTGATTGCCTGTAGTGCAGCTGCTTTGCAGAAAACAAGGCAAACAAACATTTGCATGATTGTGCCTCCTAAGAGTATCTCAATATTAAATGTAGCACTTAGGCCACACTTTTAACCCCCTGTGGTTGATGTGAAGCAGTCACATTGTTAAATTAAATAAACACAATTCTTCCTATGGCTGAATCTGCTTTTGAAAAAAGTAAATTAAAATACATCTTACGCATATTAAGCTCTTTGAATAATATCCTAAATATTTATTTTCCAGAAGAATTTTTAACTTACTGCTTTACATAGACTACTTTAGAGGTATTTAATTATAAAAGGTCATTTGCCTCACAGCTGTGCATTATTAAAACTATGAATATGCATCAAGCTTCTGTACTATGAAAGGAATTACATGTTGAACCTCCAGTGTATATTTTATACTTTATTTTGTTCCTACAGGGACCTTAGGCTGCAATACTAAGGGACACTTTGCAGGTTACACAAGCAGGCTGAAAAAATCCATAGGGCCACCAGTTGGCAGCTAAGAGACATTTGTTTATCTTTTGCTGCCATCTAATAGCTGACAATATGTTTACATCCCAGATTTAAGTAGTTCTAAATATTAGTATAAATCAGATTAACCCAGATTTAGCATATATTTTAAAATGTCATGTTCACTTGTACCACATCAATGTCACTTCTTTTAATTTCCAAGCAGCCAAAAACAGTTTTTACTTGAATCCCATCTCCTTAAGCAATTGTAGAAATACTTAAAAAAAAACTACTTTGGTATTTTAAAATTTCTCAGCATCTGTGGTATTCTAATTGAAGCTGTTGAGCACCTGAATTCAAATACTGTGCTAAGCCAGTTTGTTTAACCAGCTTGTTATTGAACAAACTATAATTAACTAACTTGACACAACATTCTAAACCATAAATCACAATTTAGTAAGAGCTAAAACCACATAAACAAGCACATAATAGCTTATGTGAATCCTGCCATAGATAGCTTAAGGTTCTAAATAACAAATGTACATTAAAGCAAATGTTGAGACAGCCCTTTGCTCCAATGTGGGGTATTATTAAATTGACAATGTAAATCTCAATTCAACCAATTGCTGAGTTCTAAGAATTAAGTACTATATGTTGTTACCTAAAAATATTTTTCAGTCCGCTTAATAGATATCCAGCAGTAAATCCTTAATAGCTTTTTTTTACATTAGCAGTCATGATTTAATTAATGATAAGGAATTGCTTAGAACAGCGGTATGAATTCTGATTTTGTGCTTATTTGTCCTACTGAGCTTATTTCTAAACACAATTAGGGATGAAACTGAAAAAGACCCTGCCAGAATTGTTTACAGGAATTTAAATAGGCTTTAGCTTTTTTTTTCATTAGTTTCCGGCTACATCTTTTGTGCATTACATGGAGATGGTTTGGCTACTTAATTCCTGATTATAAGAAATATTATTTTATTTTCTTTATTATATGGTAATAACTTAAGAAAAACACTTCTGTAACATTTAAAATTACACTCTCCAAGAAGGCAAGAGGTGTTTTCTATAACGAGTTCCCATATCTCAGCTCTTGAAGTAAACTTAAGTTCATTCAACAGCCTTAAACAAAAACATGTTAGAACAATATCCTAATTATCAGCTCCAGGTTTTAATCCTTCCTGATCCTTTCCAAATCCCTCCCCCTCTTGTTTCTCTTTAGACTTACGACCTCAACCCAACCATTTCCCAACAACACTGCTGTACATCACAAAGCCACTTGCCCAACAATAAAACAACAGAAAGGGAACTGCTTTTCAGAAACTCATTTACCTCGATCCGGCTTCATTTTCACGCCAATCTTCTCTTCCCCCTTTTCTCGGGTCCCAGCCAAAAAAAAAAAAAAAAAGAGTCCTTCGGCTTCCCCAGCTGTTTTTCTTCCTTCCGCCCTGATGTGGCTTCTCTCACCACCAGATTCCTCCTGTTGTCTTCCTCTTCCCTGGGGAGGTCGGAGTCCCCAAAAGAAAGGGAGGGAGGGGATCCAGCTTTTTTTCTCTCTCCTTGGCGGCTTACAAGAATCGGTAGCGTCCAGACCTCCTCCTCCTCCTCCTCCTCCTGGCATTCATTGTGTGGTGGCAACAGCAGTTGGATGGAGAGGGAGAAGCTAAAAGCAGGGTGTCTGCTTCTCTCTCTCTCTCTCGGTGGAACTGGCTTGCCTCCCTTGCCAGGGTGTCCTCCTTTGACACGGCGTCTGAACCGAACTATTTATAAACCTGCCGGGGCCAAAAGCTCAAGGCAACAAAAGCTAACCCCCTCCCCTTTTCTGCACTCACACTCGCACCCCAATTAAAAGGCTCCCAAAAGAAGCCCCGAGTCTCCTTCGGGCAGTGTCACCCAAGCCTGGAGTCCATGGCGTTTTACCTGTTCTACCTCCCGCCCGCCGGGAGGAGGCCTCCCAGGCGCCGACCTCCCCCTCCTCCTCCTCCTCCTCCTCCTCGGAGTCCCTGACTCGCGTCTAGCCTAAACCATCCTTTTTTTTTTTTTTCATCAAACGGGGCCGTCTAGCAAGAGCGGCGGCTCGTCATCAAAGGCCAGCGGGGAGGGCGCAAGCGCCCGGAGAAACAAACAAGGCGAGTCGCCGCTTAATCCCGGCAGCAGGAGGAGGAAAACATCTCCCCCTCACCACCACCACCACCACCACAACACCCGTGTCCGGAAGCCACGCTGACCCCGAGCAAACCCAGACACGTCTGAACGGAGCGGAGGGCCTGCCTGGAGGGAGTCCTGGCGGCGGGGAGAGGGGAGAAAAGGAGCCCCCCGGGGAGGGGAGAGAGGGGGGGGGAAGAGGCTCAGGGTCTCATGTCCGCCCAGCAACGGGCGCCCCCCTCCAAAATCCCCCGTTGAGGGGCCCGAGAGGGTCCCCTCCCCTGTCCCCTCCCTCTTCAGAGATCGCCTCAGCTTAGAGTCGTCCTTCTCTCCTCCTCTTCCCACTCCCCAGCCGCGACTTCTTTTGCCCTCCCGGGAGGCGTCACAACCTCATCGCGCTGAGTCGCCCGTCTCTTGCTTCTCCTGCTCGGCGGCGGCGGCGAGTCTCCTCCCTCGGAGGGGGGGGGGGTGGGCGGCGAGCGAAAGGCGGCTCTGCGGAGGGCCTCTTGTCCCCCGTCAGGAGCCGCGCTGGGGGGGAGCTTCAGCCGCGCCGCGAGGCCGCTCGCCGCCTGCCCGGCTGAGGGAGCTCCCGAGGCGGCCGCAGCGGGATCGCCATGGCTCCGACGGGGGGGTCCCTTTCCCTCCCTCCCTCCTCCACTTTCGCAGCGCCTGACTGACTAAAAACTCCCCTCCCGTCCCGACGCGCTCCGGCTTTTCCCAGCCGCGCCGACCCCGCAGGGTCTCCGGGCGCGCCTCTCATGCGGCGCCGTCGAGCCCCGAGCCCGACGCAGCCCCGCCGGCCGCCATCCCGCCACCACACACACGAGCGCGCGCCCGGCGGCCCCCTCAGGCGGCTCGGCCGGGCTCTGTCAAGCGGGCTCACGCGACCGCGGTCACGTGGCGCGGCGGGGGCCAATCGCGGCTGAGCTCGCGCCGGAGGAAGCGCTCCGTCGCCGTGGCAACCGCGGGGGGGGGGGTCCCTGTCAAAGTTAGGCCCGAGAGGCCTAAATCGACTCTCCCGAGTCTGTCCGGGGTTGCGGTGAGGGGATCGAGGGGGTGGGTGGGGATACTGAGGTGCGAGGAGAGCCCGCGGGTCTCCGGTTCTGTGGCGGGCTGGGGTGCCAGCCGTCCCAGGGCTCTTTCTGTCAGCCTCTAACGAGTCGAGCTCCTCTCCGGCCGGTAAATTTGCCCACCCAATTTCCTTGGGTTTGTGTTTCCTGAGGGGAGAATCAGGTGCTCCTTTGCTGATTCTTTCTGCTTGCTAGATTCGCCTCCCGCCTTTTCGCCGGGAAGTCGACGAGATGCTGCGGGGCGCGCACCCCGGCAACTCCTGCTTTACCCCCAGGGCACCCACCGCCCTGTGAGGTAGGCCGGGTGGAAGGAGAGGATCCGGCCTGAAGCGCAGGTGAGCTTTCCTGCCCGAGGTTGGGCTTGATACCCCACAGACGGTTTGGCACTTAAAACCCCCGCCTGCTGTCACATCTTGTTTCTCTTTTACATACTCCAATCTCCAATTTGGTCCATTTTAAGACTTGTGGACTTCAACTCCCAGAGTTCCTCAGCCAGCAAAGCTGAAGTCCACAAGTCTTAAAATGGACCAGGTTGGAGACCCCTGCTCCAAACTGTGAAAATGGGGAGGCAGACTTTTAAGCCTGGTCAATAAAATATCGAAGGCCTAGCTCCAGGGATGCTGTGGAGGGTCTATGGGTCAGTAATGTAGAGATGTGGAGACTCTAGAAAGAGTGCAGAGAAGAGCAACAGATGATGATTAGGGGACTGAAGGCTAAAACATATGAAGAACAGTTGCAGGAATTGGGTAGGTCTAGTGTAATGAAAAGAAGGACTAGGGTAAACATGATAGCAGTCTTCCAATATCTCAGGGGTTGCCACAAAGAAGAGGGAGTCAAGCTATTCTCCAAAGCAACTGAGGGTAGAACAAGAAGCAATGGGTGGAAACTAATCAAGGAGAGAAGCAACTTAGAACTAAAGAGAAATTACCTGACAGTGAGGACAATTAATCAATCGAACAACTTGTCAAGCTATTCTCCAAAGCAACTGAGGGTAGAACAAGAAGCAATGGGTGGAAACTAATCAAGGAGAGAAGCAACTTAGAACTAAAGAGAAATTACCTGACAGTGAGGACAATTAATCAATCGAACAACTTGCTTTCAGAAGTTGTAAATGCTCCAACACTGGAAGTTTTTAAGATATTGGATAACCATTTGTCTGAAGTGGTATAGGGTTTCCTGCCTAAGCAGGGGGTTGGACTAGAAGACCTCCTAAGTCCCTTCCAACTCTGTTATTCTGTTACGTTCTGTAATGGCATAGATCCCTTTTCAGATTTTTATGGGGGAACCGAATTACCTCACAGTCCACCATGGTGCAGACCGAAGAGAGGGTGCAGCTCATCAATCCATGGGAAAAGTAATTCCTTTAGAGAAGTGTGATTCAGGAATATTATTTATTATATAGTTACATAAAAGTATGATTTATAAAGCAAGTAAATAAAAAGGGATTTTTAATTGCTGCATTTCTGCCCTGCTTTTTCTCAGAGAGCTGCGGGTAGTCTAAATCAGAGTTTTTAATCAAACTGTGTTCCTTGGGCTCTGTGAAAACTCAGTGGGATCCCCTGAGATATTAAAGGACATTAAAAGAAAAAAAAATACTCCAATGCAGCAGACAAATGTCTATTCTTAAAGCCTGGATTCTTGATCCAGGAGTTCTGGGTATATTTTTCAGGTTCTGCAGTCTGAAAAAGCTTGAAAAACCCTGGTCTAATTAAAAAATCTTTCAGTCATTTTATCCTCAACCAGTTTGATCTAGTGGTTAAGGCATCAGGCTAGAAACTGGGGAGTTCAAGCTAACTGGGTGATCTTGGGCCAGTTCCTCTTCTCCAGCCCACCTCACAGGGTTCTTGTTGTAGGGAAAATAGGAGGAGGAAAGTGTGTTAGATATGTTCATTGCCTTGAGTTATTTGTGAAAATAATGAAGGCGGGATATAAATAAAAATATAAATGACAGGTTGACATGTGAGAGATAAATGACTGACCCCAAGTCATCAACTGGGCTTTGTGATCTAGTGGGACTTGAATTTGGGGTTCCTCAGCCCCAATCCAATACCTTAACCCTGCGGCATCTCTCAGGGAGGGGTCCATAGCTGTGCAATGAAAGCCCTACCCCCATTTATGTGCTTTAACCTGCACCTCCTACTGGATTTCTTTTAGTTAAAACTTAATGGTGGTTGCAGCAATGTTTGCCTTGATGTCGCAGTGCTATGCTTAATTACCTTCTACCTGGAATTCTTGGGCTAATAACTTCTGGACTTCTCTTGGGGACATTGCTAACTGAACTTTGCTTATTGCTAAACAATCTCCCCAACTTTGACCTACATTGATGATCTTACTTTTTGGACTACCAGTTCCATTTTACTCCTGGTTACAGCTGTCTCTGATATTTTGTGACCTGCCCCGGGCACAGCCTGGCTGTTGGAATTGTTTCATGCAGGACTAATTTTAAGTAGTTTCTATAAGTGCCAGGGGATCTTCCATTTGCCCTCTTTTTCTTGTTTTGATATGTTTTCTTTATCAGGGGTCTCTCAGTCTGTTCTCTCTCTCTGTACACCATTGGATGCTAGCTTTACTTGGTATGGCATTGGGGAACCATTGTTCGTTTTCCAGTTTCTGCAGTTTTTGCAAGGTGGTGAGTCTGTTTGTTCACAAAGATCAGGTTAATGATCATACTATTGAGTAATGCAAGATAAGCAATACTATCAAATGTCCCAAAATTTTGGCAGTTCTTAGTAGTTGCTCAGATGCATGTTTATGGCACACTCTCTTTTTCCCAGGATAGAGTCCTGCTTCTGATGTTACACAGGAATCTTCTGAATGAGAGGGGGGCGGGAAATCAATCCCTACACGTAATTTAATGTATTATATTAAGTAGCCATTTCAATTTGGAAAAAATATATAATGCAACAATGTGATGTTACTCAGTGAGATAGCCAATTGTGCAATCAGGATTAAACAAGTTTAGCATGGTATAGGAAAGTGTCACAGTATAATTTTTTTAGACTAATAACTGTCAACTTTGCAAAATCACTATGTTGGATTTTTTTCCCCCCTATAAATGCTGGGGAAAAACTCAGACATGAATCAACAGCTGAACTGTACAAGTAAAAACGCAAGTTAGGCCCTGATCATCTAGAGAAGGGGGGAAATCATTTTGTACATGAGATTCTTCTGTCATTTATTACTGCAAGTTCTGTCAAGTCATTGAAATTATAATAGGGTAGGAAAAATTTATACCCTTGCAGTTGTAAGTCAGATAGAAAGGAGGAAAAGGCTGCTCTGTGTTTGCAACACCTCTTGATGTTCCATGGAAGTACAAAGGGGGGGGGGGGGCTTTTTACAGTTTTCACTATCACGATTAGGGTAACATCAGTGTGTAACTTCGCAAGCAGCCTTATAAGAATGAATGGGCAAGTGGCTACACACAACCACTTGTTACAGAAGATGCAGACTTATGGTGACATCATCCACTTAGAGGGGGAAGTCACATGGAAGGACAAGTGTTGACAGAGGGATTTCTTTTGCTACACATCCTCTTTACAACCTCCCCGTTATCTTATGGCTCAGAGCCAATTCTTAAAACACCACACACATACAGTTCCAAGATACACACTATGTGCTTTCCACGCCAGTCTTTTGGCATGATTCAAAATGGAAAGCTGACATCTAGTCTGAATGAAGGGTAGTGTGTGCTCGATATACACAGAGGTGGAGATTTTTGCAGACCCGGCAGCTATCAAGTTTAAACAGATATTTTTCCCCCCAAAGGAGGGACAGCTACCTGTGGCTCAGCTATGAAATTTGGGTGGGACGTCAGTTCTGTAAGTTGGCATCAATTTTACTGGCCATATAAATCATTCAAAGGGAATATGGTGAAATAAGGTACATATGAAGCAAAATAACAGTCAGGCAATCTGTCGTGCTGTTTGAAACAACAAGTAGGACTCTCTGCTGCCAACAAAAAGAGCTCCTAGTAACCATTTAAGGATATTATAAAATGAAATGATTAACACTGGGCCAAATCCGAGATTAATGTGGTGACCAGATTTGTTAATGCTTACTGTATATTTATTTTTGCTCAGGTAGTTTTATAAGTAAATGAAAGACTCATATGGCATACTGGCTTGATTTTCATGATTAACTACTGTATGTTGTGTTCAAGGATTCATTGTTTCTTCATTGAAAATGCATCTTTTTTTAATCCAGCTATTCTTTTTTGATCTTGGCATTCTAATCAAAAGAACTAAGTTGATTTGATCAACCTAAAGAGTGACCACTCTTGCCTGGGCCTTTGGTTTCCCATCAGTGTTGTTGGGCTGTTCCTTCAGTTATGACTTTTGTGTGATGGAGCCTGTCTTCACATTAAAATTATATTCTGCTGTTTAAAAAGTAGCCCACTTCTGGTATTCAAAAAAACCCACAATCTCTTTTAAGACCTAGTTCTGATCCCAGGCCTAAGGTTAATGTGTTGGAAGCTGGGTTGTACTTGTTCCTTTTATCATTATGGTGGGTTTTAGTCTAAACTGCCTGTGTGGTTTTTACATTTTTGAAATTTTATCACTGCCAAGGAAACTATTTCTGGCTCTTCATGGTCATCGGGAATTTAATTTGAAGAAGACTTTACCTTATATTTTCACATTTCATCCATAGGTATACTGTGATTTACTTAATTATGGTTTAGTATGTTGTATGAAGCTAAAGTTTGGAGATTATGGTTTATGACTGTGTAATATAATCCTTGTCAGGGTTCCACCACAAAACCGCGGTAGACTAAAGTGCGCTCGACGAAAGCGCGTACGTGACGTCATCACAGCGCGACGAAAACAGCACGCTGTGAGCGGTAAACTTAAAATTAACGCGTAAATCTAAACCTAACCCCCCCAAACCTAACCCTAAACCTAACCCTAAGCCTAACCCTTAACCTAACCCTAAACCTAACCCTTAACCTAACCCTAACGCTTAACGTAACCCTAAACCTAACCCTAACCCTTAACCTAACCCTAAACCTAAACCTAACCCTTACCTTTATGTGAATCGGCTTGCTTTAATTTAATTTTAATTTTAATTTAATTTATTTTTAATTTTATTTGTCGCGTTGCTGATGACGTCAGGTACGCGCTTTGATCGGGCGCACTTTAGTGGACCGCGGTTTTGACGGGTCACGCCTTGTCAGAAGTGATTCATTCAACATAGTTCAGAAAATCATGGTAAATGCTGTAACTTCTTGGAATTAGGACAGTGACTGGGGGGGGAGGGCAAAGAGAAGGAAGAACAAAAAGAAAAATGTTCCTCTCAGTGTCCTCTAACAAACTTGAGAAGCACACCACCCTGGAGAGCTTTTGGTTCCCAGAATTATAGCTGCACAGTAGCACTCAAAAATTTCAGTATATTAAAATCTTAATACGTCATTCTCTGGCACGTGCATATCCACACACCCATACAGTATGCACCTGAGGTTCTTGTTCCATTTCTCTCAGGCAGAAACAATAAGATTTTTGACCAATGAGCACTACTGTCATGTTGTTCTTCCTTCACAGTGACTCACAGCCCTATTTAAACTTTTGAATTTGCTCTGAGGCCATCTCTCCCTCATACCCTAAATGGACGCCCTTGGCAGCTCCGTAGGAGAAGCTTCACTTGCCTACAAACTTCCTCTGTTCCCCATTGACCTTTCACAACCACAGCAGGGCACACCAAGAAGCCAGCCTAGTTCAGCAGAGCTTGTTTTCTGGTAAACATCTATGTAGTCAGGCTAGAAATATCCTCAAAGCTTTCCACATCTCATTTAACTTGGCTTGCCTCTGTCCTAATCAACGACTCCCTTTCCACATGCTCAATCTAATTAATAACCTTGCCATTACATATCCCTGTAGACACCACTCTCCTGCCAGCTTGAACATTCTGTTCTGATGCAGGCTACTGCAATCTTTCCTGCTTTCAAGTTATACGGAGAAGTTAAAATCATATACAGTATCATGCTATATCAAAATTCCATGTTGATGTAGCATGATACTGTATATGAATCAGGGGCGGGTTCCGGCAGTTTACGATTAAAATTGTTCTGCGCATGTGCAGAAGTGAAAAACAAGATGGGAGCACCAACGGCGCTGACCAGGGATCCGGTTCAGGGAATGGCAGGCCTAGGTCGCTGCAGGTTCCAGTGACCCAGGCCGCCAAAGCATTACCACTTCAGCCGAACCGGTAGGAACCCACCACTGATATGAACCCTCTGTCTGTCTAAAAATGTCCTAACAAGAAAAGGCTCTGTGCAAATGTTCAGCCTCCAGATAGGCAGGCTAGTAAAAAACTTCAGTCAGTATAAGCAAATCTGGCACCTTCTAGACTTCTTAGACTCCAGCTTTTAGAATTCCTAACCAGCAAGTTATATCGTAGGTGGAGTTGTAATCAAACACTTTGGGAAAGCACCAAACAAAGAAAACAGATTTGCCTGCATGGTTGCTAAGTTGTGGTTTTGTGAGTAAACTTGGCTGGGTTCACCCAACACTCAGTGCAACCAAGTCATATTTTATGTCTGGGAAAAATTATCCCGAGAGTTATTTAGGACAGCAAGTGGAAAACAAGTACAGTATTCTAACCTAAAAAACGAGACTAGCCTAGTCTCACAGTTACGGATACAAAGGAGTTAGAATATGTAAGCTATCATTATAGCTGGGCTGCAAAGAGCATTAAGTCATAATTAAGTCATAAAGCCGCCTTGAGTTATCTGTAAAAATAACAAAGGCGGGACAAAAATATCTTAAATAAATAAATAAAGTGGAATTTTGCCGAGGGAGCACAACACTGGGGAGAAGAACCGTGTTTACTGCAAGGATCCTTGGGTGTCTGCTTTAGACGAAAGATGCCATGAAACAATGAGAAAGCAAAGGGTTTTTTTCTTAAAAAAATCAAGGACTACAAGACCTGAATTTTTAGGGATCTGATTGGCTTATCGGTATACCTGGGACAAGTGCTATTGTTAGCTGAAATTGGCCTTTCAGGAGGGTAGCAGAGTTGGGCAAGTCCCTTGTTAGGGAGATGAAATGTTGAGATTGTTAGCTGATAAGATTTGAGGGGGGGGAGTTCACTAGTTTGCAACACCCTTGTAGGGCTTCTGTGGGCTCCCTTGTGAGCTGTTGAAGGGGTTTCTATTCTTTGGTCTAGATGGGACTGGGAAGGGTATCTGGGGCAGAGTCAATTTGATGAGGTTAGGCAAACAAAAATGGACTAGATTTGGTCTTGGACATATTAGAGGCTGTAGAGCCATGATGGTGAACCTATGGTACATGTGCCACAGGTGGCACGCGTAGTCATATCTGCTGGCATGCGAGCCGTCAGCTCCAGCAGGCATGCACACTCTGACCAGCTGATTTTTGGCCTTCCAGAGGGCCGGAGGTGGCCATTTTCGCCCTCCTCGGGCTTCAGGAAATCCTCCAGAGCCTGGGAAGTCAAATCCCTCCCCCGCACAGCGGCGGGTCATGTGCGCATGCGCAGGGGGCATGTGCGCATGTGCAGATGGGTGGGCCGTATTGCATTGTGGGCACAGGCACAATTTTGGCACATATTTACAAAAAGGGTCGCCATCACTGCTGTAGAGTTTCCATTTTGTTTATGAAGTTTATTATTTTCACTGCAATCATATTTTGTTTGATTTTGGCCTAGCGTTCTGTTTGACTTATTGACTGACTTAGCCAGTGGTTCTTAGCAAAGTGTGATCAAAACAACATAATGTAACTAGGTTCCAGCACCACTAAGGCTTCTGCCCAGTCAGAAAACCTTTATTTCTGAAAACCTTGTTGAACTCTGTGGGATTTGCTTCTGAGCAAATCTGCCTCTCAGCAAACTATGCCACTAGAATACAGAAGCTGTTTAGGACTGCAATTTAAGCACCTTTCCTAAATTGTCCAGGTATCACTGAATTAAATTCCCAATATGTCTACTCAGCTAATGGAGAAGGATTTCAACCCCTCTTCTGCCAGGCCTTCTGCTGTGTAAACATGTTTACACATGCCTGCCCAGAATTGTGTTGCAACACTAGCCAAGAAAACAACAAAGGAGTTATATTTATAGTAAGATTTTATTTCTATAATATATATGCAAAAGGGTTAGGATGCTTTCCTTTTCCGTACAACAGAGGCAGCCATCATCAGTTTTTGTCTTTGACCTCAACCATATTACTCAATCCTCCCACCAATAGTAGGGCAGTACTATATTCAGAAACACTGCTCATACAGTGTGCTAAGCCGCAGTTAGTTGGAAATTGAATATATCACTAGTTACTGGCTTGTCAAATCTGCTAAGCCCAAACAGAAACAAATCCCATTATGACTTCAGCAGGCAGCAACTTCTGGGGGCTCAAAAGGGACAATCAGTGGTGTATTCTACCGGTTCGGATCAGTTTGCCCAAACCGGTAGCGGGAATTGCGGGTGGCGCCCCGGCTCTATGACATGCCATTTAGGCCCTTTTTTAGCCAAAAGCACACACACTCACACTTGCGAACCGGTAGGGAAGGTAAGTGAATACCACCCCTGGCGGCAATAACTTTCCATGGCCTGTTTAGAAGTGGCTGAAGCCAGTGTCCATTTTGGTTAGAAGTTTTTGGATCGTAAAGGGTGAAATCACTGCATCTTCTGGCTCTGTCCTTCAAAATGTCTCCCAAGTACCACCACCACCACCCCCCAAAAAATCACATTTGTAACCACATTCGACTTCTGGAATAGATTTTCTATACCTGGCTTGGTATCAAAGCTAAATTGGACTTTAAGCTTGTTATTATTAATTTGATGTATAGCACCTTAAGCTTGTGATGTATGTCCTTTGCAAACAGTGGCATTACCCTGCTGTAAAAAAAAAAAAAAAGCTTTGTCATGCTCATGAAATTAGTAACAGGCCACATTAGGCAAGGTAGTAATTGTTGAAGCAGCCATGCATTTCTTAATTGGATCTAACCTTCATGGTTGGACTATCAACGTGTTTTCATTGATGGAGGCAGGAAATAGGAGATGAAGTGGCCAGGCAGGGCCAGCTTACATAACCGTGTTTATTTTCTGTGTGATCTTTTTCTCTCTCCACCAGTTCGTGCAGTCCTTTGGGAGATGCTATTAGAAATTTGGGCTAAAGCCACCTTAGGATCTTTATCGTCAGGTGGAATTATCTGAATGAGATTTGTTCCAAATTCAGGTCTGACTTCCTTCTCAGAGAACCCTACAACAGGGTGAGAGAAAGAATGCAAGCAAATTCCCTGTGCACACACATTAAGCCGAGGTGGACCCCAACATTCGTCAGTAAGCAGGTGTTGAAAGAAATGTCCTTCTGGGTTCAGTTCTAAGTGGGGAAAAAGACACTGGAGACATGGAGGCTGCTTGGAAATGGTTTATTGGTGGACAGGACCACATGGCTTGAGCCCTGAACAGAAAAGGGGGATCACATGCTTCAATGTCAGTGGAGAAGAAGAGAAGGGCTGAGGGAGGGGCTTGCTAGGCTTTTTATAACCTGTTCAGTCCCACCTCTCTGTTTCCTGTTCCTGTGTAAGAAATGTATTCTGATTGGTTGTCAAACTCCCATGAGGCCATGCAGGGGCAACTCTCTAGGCTGTTTTGAATCCAGGTATAGATGAGTTCTCAGATGCCATGTGATCAGTTGAGTAAAGTTCCAATATTATCATGCCTTTCTGTAGCTGCTGGTGAAGTCTTTATTATGTAAAGTGGACTAGCCTGGCTAGTCTTAATGGCATATTAACAGGGGGGATGGGCAGAAAGCGACAGGCAACTATTCTGTCTTTTAAAACATGTTTCTTTTCACATCCAGAGAAACATTCTGCCTTTTCAATATTTCCTATGATATTTCATTTTTCTGGGAGAGGGCTGGATGATAATTTCCCACACAGGACCAAAGCCAAAAACTTTTTTCAATCTTTTTTTCTGATTCACAATCTTCCCCCCCCCCAACCCCACCCTGCTCCTTTCCCCCCTCCCTCTTCAGACAGTTTCCATTTGACTAAAAGTTATATGAGGAAAAATGCATGGGAATCTTTCAATGATCTGATTGTGCTTTGGAAACATACCTCTCAAGCACTTTTTTTAAAAAATGTTTCTTCTATCCTCCCTCTATTCCTCAATTTTTTCTTTTTGTAAATGTAGTTCAAGAGATATCCATGGGACATGTTTTTCTAGGTAAATAAGATTAGGAATACAGCTTTCATTCTTATTAATTCCACCACAAAACCGCGGTAGACAAAAGCGCGCTCGACGAAAGCGCGTATGTGACGTCATCACAGCACGACGAAAACATCGCGCTGTGATCGATAAATGTAAAAATAAAGCGAAAACCTTACCCTAACCCCCCCAAACCTAACCCTAAACCTAACCCTAAACCTAACCCTTAACCTAACCCTAAATCTAACCCTTAACCTAACGCTAAACGTAACCCTAACGCTCTAAACCTAACCCTAACCCTTAACCTAACCCTAAACCTAAACCTAACCCTTGCCTTTATGTGAATCGGCTTGCTTTAATTTTATTTTTATTTCAATTTTTAATTTTTTTCGTCGCGCTGTGATGACGTCAAATGCGCGCTTTCGTCGAGCGCGCTTTTGTGGACCGCGGTTTTGACGGGTCACGCTTATTAATTACACACCGGATATGCAATATAATTTGGATTCAGGAATAGAACTTGCTCATCTGGGACTGTACTGAGTGTGCCCTCTACTGGCCAAATGACAACTTTGCAACAAAAATACATCTTTTATGACTCAGTTCTAAGCAATTAGGTTATCCGTTTGCCTCAACTTCTGGAAATTAATCATAAAGCTTTCTGTTTTCAGAAGCAGGGGTGGTTATCCAGTGTGGCTCCTGTTGTTCACGTTTATTCTCATCAGCTGTTTTATAACTTGAATATCTCACTGTCACTTTGCCTAACTCAATTGTGTGTGTGTAGGTATGACAACAATCTGTTGATTTTACAAACTATAGAAAATCACAGCCACACCAGAGACAGTTAGTGTAGATGGGTAGTTTCCTTAGATATTAAATGTTAACATCCATCCCATTGCAATTCTATAGCTCCATATTATGATGAGTTTATTATGATTTTATCTTAATTTAATATCTCATATATTGCATTGTCCACATCTCTCTCTCTCTCTCTCTCACACACACACACAAACATTTGCTGATGCTTTATTTAAACTAAATTTGTATATCAATGATTTGCAAAACCTCTGTAGATGCCATTCCCTAAATAAACAAATAAACTATAGAAAAGCAATAGCTCTGCAACAATTCTTGTATCTGAAAGATGGAAAATCAGGATTTCCCCAAGACATGACCACATTCCACATTAACCTGGACTCTTACACTGTGCAGTGTGACTTAGGCTTAGCGTGTCTTAAACTTAAATCCTGGTCTGCAGACTATAGTTTCTAGTTTAGGGCATTGTGTGAGCCATGGCTTAGCAAATCATGTCTTGATGGAATGTCATGCTAGTCACTGTGGTTTGTGGTGACTAGTGGTTTGGGGATGAAAGTTCCCCAGTCTTTAGGCATCCTACGATTTATTCCTTGTTTCAACCATGCCATTTATTCCTTGTTCACACCATGTGCTAAAGGAGTCATAAACCAAGAGTGTGATAATCAGGAACAATTCTTAATGTTGTTGTTTTTTTCCAGTGGCTGGGGAATTTATAACTAAGGCTTCTTTTATGTTTTAGTTCTGCATTTATAAGCTCATTATGGCAGCCTTGGTGAATCCAGATTACATGATAATTTCAAACAGCAGCCATGTATTATGTCCATTAATATTACCTACTGACTAGGTTTCTGCTTAGTCACAGAAAAGCAGTCTTGGCCTTTGCTCCTTCCAAGGCCTTTGCTGCAAGCACAGAAGACATACACAAGTGCCACTGTTCCATAGGCTTTGAAAAGCAAAGCAGGGTTAGATGTGGTTATTATTTGGCTGGGAAATGTCAAGGAAATTTCAGAGCTGGAGGTAAGACTGGGAAGTAAAATAAAATAAAATCTTGGAATAAGGTAATGGCAAAACACTTCTGTATTGCTGCCAAGAAAATTATAAACTCCTGAAGATATCAGGAGTTGAGCTGGAATCAAAGGAGACCCAGTTTTACTTTCTGCTGGCAAGAGAGGCCAGCTTTTCCTCTAAGGCAGAATTTCTCACAAAACAACCTCTTAAGGAATTCACTTTGATAGCTTTTAGATTGCCCTCATCAATCTGGTTTAACTGGGCATTTTCAGCTAGCCTTTGATATGCCCTCCCCAGGGATCCACTCATCCTGTTCTGAGGCATGGAAAACTCCCCCTGCGGGTTCTTCAAAAATGGAGGGAAGATGGAGGAAGAAATTGCCTTTGGGGTCTTTGGCAGATTCTTTGCATTTGAAGAGCTGAAAATGGTCGGCCTCCTTTTGGCAATTGATTCCTTTGTCTTGCTTAATTTCACACCAAAGCAGGATAGAAATCCTGTTCTGACAGCAGAGAAAGGCTATTCCTTTCTTAGGCAGATGATTGGTTGATGGTCCAAGAATCAAGGTGTCCAAAATGTGTGAGTGAAGCTGCCCCTTAATCCAGCCAGAAAGGAGAGACACATCTAATAGAATCACAGAGGTTGGGGTCACACACAGCATTAAAGAATGGTTGCTTAATCCTGGTTCATGAAACAAATCACAAATGGCCAGATACGCACATGCTAAGACAAAAACCTGTTTTGCAATCCACCGTGGCCAGGTTCACAAAATATTTAAACAAGACTGTTTATGTCACACGTCAAGTGAAGACTTAAGAGATGCATTCACATAATACGCTAATCTAACCTTTGCTAGTTTCTGGTGGATGAGCATATTATGTGAAGGCAGCCTTTGCCCCTGTTCTGACTAAGCAGTTCGATTGATTATCCCATGTATTGTACAAATTAGGTTAATTCTGCAATCAGATCAGACACACTGTGCAGCTTATGATTTAATCCATGCCCCAAGGCAAATATGATACCGTATGGATGCCCTTCCCCTCAGCTAATGGAGTATTAATTTCCTTCAGCTCCCGCCACCATGGGCTGAGGGTAGAGAAATAATGCAAATGACCCTGAATAATGTAGGTGGTCATATATTGCCTCATGTTCCTCAGCCTTCTCCAATCTGACAACTTCACCCTGGTAGGGACTTTGGGTGTTGCGGGCCCAACATTTTCTAAAAAGTGTCACATTAGGAAAATCTGCAGCTTCCAACTTGGAGGATATGTTCAGCTACTGCCTGGCCGCTCAGTTACCTTCCTGTCTTGTCCCTTTTCCAATGAACTGCTATTCTGGTTTCGACATTTCACTGCCCCGAGGATTTAACAACTGCTTGCCGCCATTCATCTCTGCAATCTAAAACTTGTGCTGCAGCTGGAGTCTGCAGCATTTGGCAAACCCCAGGACTGAGCACATGATACCCCGAGGCTAAAGTCACTTTTTACTTTCCACATTTAAAAAAAACCAAAAACCTTTTGCTTTGTTGTTGTTAAGTTTTTAACTGCTTAACATCCCACAAGCCTGCTGAGAGTCAGGTGTCTCCCTCCCAAGATGGATTGCAGTTGGCCCAGTAATGGAAAGAAAATAGGCAGTTTCAAATACCAGCTCTGGCAGCTTGCGAGGCAGATCATGGCCTGCTGGAATAGGTTCTGATATGACAAAGTTGGGGAGGGGAGGGGGTGTATTTGAAGACACAAAGCTTGTTAGCATATGAAGGGTGGTTTAAACACGGATGACTTGACAAGGTACAACTGGCAGAAAGGAAAAGGAAAAATAGAAAGGAGGGGGAGTATTTTTCATCCTAATGGAGCAAAATATGCTTCCTTAAGTATGCCAGAGAAATTAGTGTGTGTGTGTATGTATGTGTGTATGTATGTATGTATGTATATATATATATATATATACACACACACACACTATCTATACTAGTCTCCCTTTATTTATTTATCAGCACAAATACAACACATATATATTCAATTCCCAGTAAGGGTATGGCTAGCTGATGAGAGCTAAATAGCTTGAAATAGATCTATACTAGTCTCCCTTTATTTATTTATCAGCACAAATACAACAAAATGTAACAAAAAGGCAACAGTAAAAATATTGGGTTTCTGTCTGGATGGTCTCTTGTGAGGAGCCGAAGGACAGAGAATGGAAGTAGTGATCTTCCTCCCATATTTGGGCATACCGGGGGTTGTAATATATATATATATATATATATATATATATATATATATATATATATATATATATATATATATATGTGTGTGTGTGTGTGTGTGTCTGTGTGTGTGTCTGTGTGTGTGTCTGTGTGTGTGTCTGTGTGTGTGTGTGTGTTATGTTGTATGTTGTATGTTGCATTTGTGCTGATAAATATTGGGTTTCTGTCTGGATGGTCTCTTATGATGAGCCGATGGACAGAGAATGGAAGCAGTGAACTTCCTCCCATATTTGGGCATACCAGGGGTTGTGACTTTAAATATATAAATACATACATACATACATACATGCATACATACATACATACATACACACTCATATACACATACATACATACATATATATATATATATATATATGTATCAGCACAAATATATATATATATATATTTAAAGGTTTAGATTCAAACAGGCATGGCCCTTTCATATACAATGTATCCCATAACGAGCCAGATTTATATAGAATATGGCTTCTAGGGTTTAAATAGAAAGTTACTAATGTTTGATGAAAGATCAAATACTGTATCTAAATTGTGACTGTGGTTGGAGTATACAAAGAGAAGGAAGTATCACTAAAAAAAATACTGTTATCTTTTAAAAGTTTTTTTAATGCAAATGTAGCAGTGTTGGGGAATATCACCTTCCTTTTTCCTACTATACCTTCTTTGTATTTCAATATTTTAATAATAAACATGGAGGTTTTTTTTTAAAAAAGGAACTAGGAAATTAGGTTAATTTCCATCAGGCAATTGAAAACCACAGATTCCAAGCTTCTGACCTGGCTAAAATTTTCCATCCAGCAACCAGAGGCCAAAAAGATGGAAGGAGAGGGGGGGGAGGTGCAGGGAGCCCTGCAGCTCCCTGAAGGAAGAAGCTGAACAGAGGAAAAGCCATCTTCCCCCTTGCAGAAAGTGCTGTAGTTTAGGGCTGGTTCCCGTTACTTGGGAGTAAGCCCTCCTGGAAGGAGCCGGCCTTGCTTCTGTGCAATAGCCGAGCTCGATGCCGGCATCCTCAATGGAGCCGTTCAAAGCCGAAGGGGCTTCTCAGGGCAGCCGTTGCCCCAGGTCACCCCTCTGCTCTAATCCGCCCCATCAGCAGAAAAGGGCCAGGATTGATGCGGGGGTTGCACGTGGCTCGCAGGTGCTTCCCTGCCCCGGCTCAGCAAGTCCCGCATCCATCTGGAAGCGCCGGGTAATTCCAGGGCGTTTAACAGAAGCGCTCGGCCTTTCGCCTGGCTTCCAGGCTCATTGATGGATTCAGCCTCTGGGCCTCCCGTGGCATTTTCCCCAACTGGCCCGGACTTTCCCCTCCCCAAAGTTATGGGTCTGCTCTCCATCTGTCCCGCTCGCCGTCTTCCCGAAGCATCAAAAGGGACGCTGCCCGGCAAGATTCCCCTCGCAGTCCTGACCTCGAACTACGTTCCCTTATTCCGTCCCCTCGGGCGGCTGTGGGTGATGGGGGCGGCCGCCGAGGGCATTGGGCAGTGCAGGCGGCCCCATATAGAGCAGTGTTTCTCAACCTTGGCAACTTGAAGTCCTGTGGACTTCAACTCCCAGAATCCCCCAGCCAGCATAGCTGGCTGGGGAATTCTGGGAGTTGAAGTCCACAGAACTTCAAGTTGTCAAGGTTGAGAAACACTGATATAGAGAACCAGCAATGCCCGGGGGGGGGGAGGGCTCATTCGGAGGCGGTTGCAAGGGGAGGGGGGACGGTGTTCCACAACGAGGCTCTGATCCCTCCGCTCCAAGCGTAGAAGCAAATAGTGCGGAGGCCCCGCCCCGCGGGGTAGCAACCGAGATTGGAAGGGGCGGGGCGGCGGAGGGGTTCGCGGGCGCGGAGCGGCGAGCCGGCCCTGAATCACCTTGAGGCTGCGCTGCGCCGGCTGCCGCTCAGAGAGGTGGAGACTCTCCGCGGGAATTGACCTTTGGAAGCCGGGTAAGTGACAGGGGGCGGCGGGGCAGGGCGGGAGCGGGTGGGCAAGGACCGGCCGGGGATCATCTGGGCGCTTTGTTGCTGCTGCAGTCTCTCGCATCCCCGAGCCCATCGGCTCCATCCGACTACCGCTCCTATCATCGCCTGCCGGGAGCGCGGCTTTTTTCCGTTCCCCCGCGGAGGAGAAATTGCAACTGCGTGTGTTGGGGGGGGGGGGGAAGAAAAGCGCAAGGTGCCTGGGGCGGGGATGGGGGGGGCAAGTGAAATGCTGCCCATTATCCATCTCATTTGTCCCCGATCTTTTCTATCAGGGGGTCCAGGCGACAGTCCCACCGGTCCCACTCCACCCATTTTTTTCACGTGCGAACGGCTTCCGTCCTCGTGTTTTCTTATTCGTGCAAGAAAGGCGGTGATTCAGCAATTAAGGAGCAGAAGTGCCGCATCTTAAAAAACGATTCTTTCCTCTCCCCCCCCCCTCTTTTTGCAAAACGGGGGAGCCTGGTTTCTTTCCGTGCCCCGAGGGTGCTGCGTGTCCCGGGCGTGGGCTGGGCCGGGCGCTGGCAAGGAAGGAGCGGCTTGGCACGCGGCCCTTTGTCCGGGGCAACCGCCTCCCCAGCCCCGGAAACGAGGGCGGCCCCAGAGCGCCTGCGCGGCTTCAGAAGCGCGCGCTCCCGACCTAACGCGTGCTCGGCCTGGCCTTTGGGGAGGGCCCTGCTGGAGCCTTGGCGAGTTCTCGGCTGCCGGCCGGCCGGCCTGCAGCTTCTTTCCCAGCACCGGCCCCAGCAGGCTGGAGAGTAGCTGGGCTGGGGAAGGCCGGCGCAGATACAGGGAGTGTGGAAACCGATGGATGCTCTCTTAGGGCCCCCTCTTCCTTTTCCTCCTCCCTCCATCCCTTCCCAGGCTCTCCGTTAGCTTTGTTCCCCCAAACGCAAGGCTTTCCCTCTGGGGAGGAGGTCGTGGGGAACCCCTTCCCTCCGTTTCTCAAAAGTGGGGCCCAAGGCCAGAAATCCGGCTTCACCAAGGAGCCTCCCCTTGGCCTGGCTTCCATTCCAGGAGCTCTTTGGGTCTCTGCCACAAGGAAGAGGGGGATGGGGCAGGAGAGATCTGGTTGCACGTGGCCTCCTCTGACCTGCCTTCTCTCCCCTGAACCCATCTGGAGAGACAGACCCAGGTCATAAATCAAGGCAGACACGGTCTCTTTATATATCTACAGTAGGTCAAAAAAGTATTTAGCCAGCCACCAATTGTGCAACTTCTCCCACTTAAAAAGATTAGAGAGAGGCCTGTAATTGACATCATAGGTAGACCTCAACTATGAGAGGCAAAATGAGAAAACAAATCCACACAATCACATTGTCTGATTTGGAAAGAATTTTTTTGCAAATTATGATGGAAAATAAGTATTTGGTCACCTACAAACAAGCAAGATTTCTGGCTCTCACACAGACCTGTAACTTCCTTAAGAGGCTCCTCGGTCCTTCACTCATTACCTGTATTAATGGCACCTGTTTGAACTTGTTAGCAGTATAAAACATACCTGTCCACAATCTCAAACAGTTAGACTCCAAACTCCACCAAAGAGCTGTTGGAGGACACCAGAAACAAAATTGTATACCTGCACCAGGCTGGGAAGACTGAATCTGCAATAGGCAAGCAGCTTGGTGTGAAAAAATCAACTGTGGGAGCAATAATTAGAAAATGGAAGATATACAAGTCCACTGATAATCTCCCTCGATCTGGGGCGCCACGCAAGATCTCACCCCGTGGGGTCAAAATGATCACAAGAACGGTGAGCAAAAATCCCAGAACCACACGGGGAGGGGGGGAACCTAGTGAATGTCCAGCAGAGAGCTGGGATCAACGTAACAAAGGCTACCATCAGTAACACACTACGCTGCCAGGAACTCAGATCCTGCAGTGTCCCCCTGCTTAGGCCAGTACATGGCCGGGCTCGTCTGACGTTTGCTAGAGAGCATTTGGATGATCCAGAAGGGGATTGGGAGAATGTCATATGGTCAGATGAAACCAAAGTAGAACTGTTTGGTGTTTGGAGGAGAGAGAATGCTGAGTTGCATCCAAAGAACACCATATCTACTGTGAAGCACGGGGAGGGGGGTGGCAACATCATGCTTTGGGGCTGTTTCTCTGCAAAGGGACCAGGACGACTGATCCGTGTACAGGAAAGAATGAATGTGGCCATGTATCGTGAGATTTTGAGTGCAAACCTCCTTCCATCAGCAAGGGCATTGAAGATGAAACGTGGCTGGGTCTTTCTGCATGGCAGTGATCCCAAACACACCGCCCGGGCAATGAAGGAGTGGCTCTGTAAGAAGCATTTTAAGGTCCTGGAGTGTCCTAGCCAGTCTCCAGATCTCAACCCCATAGAAAACCTTTGGAGGGAGTTGAAAGTCCTTGTTGCCCAGAGACAGCCCCAAAACATCATTGCTCTAAAGGAGATCTGCATGGCGGAATGGGCCAAAATACCAGCAACAGTGTGTGCCAACCTTGTGAAGACTTACAGAAAACATTTGATCTCTGTCGTTGCCAACAAAGGATATATAACAAAGTATTGAGATGAGCTTTTGATATTGACCAAATACTTATTTTCCACCATAATTTGCAAATAAATTCTTTCCAAATCAGACAATGTGATTGTGTTGATTTATTTTCTCATTTTGTCTCTCATAGTTGAGGTCTACCTATGATGTCAATTACAGGCCTCTCTCATCTTTTTAAGTGGGAGAACTTGCAAAATTGGTGGCTGACTAAATACTCCCCCCCCCCCCCCAATGTATCTATATATCTGCCCTGCTGTTTTTTCATGAAGCAGACATAGATTTCTCCTCTCTCTCTCCTGGTACCTATCTCTTCTCACTTATAACCATGTTGCTTGTATCTTTAAAATTTATATTGTTTTATTTGTATAAAATAATTTGATTGCTTATTAGTAACCTTTGACTATCACTAAGTGTTGCATCTTATGATTCTTGATGAATGTATTCTATTTTATTTTTCTTTATGTACACTGAGAATATCTGCACCAAAGACAAATTCCTTATCGACTTGGCCAATAAAGAATTCTATTCTATTCTAAATTTAGCATCCTTGTTCTCCCCTGTTCAAGGGCGTGTCTTGCTTTCCCTATTTTTGCAAATCTTTTCCTTCATAGCTTTGTGAAGGTGAGCACGCTCTCCTTCAGACAATGCCGCTGAACCATGATGTGGCATTTCCTGGCACGATCTTCCTTACTGCCGCATGCTTGCCAGGTGCAGGAGAAAAGTAATGAACAAATGAAACCCTTTCACTGATAATTGCATCTTTCCTTTCTGCAGTGAAAGTGCAGGATGTAACTCAATTGTTTCTAATTTCTGAACTGGCAGTCAATTCCCCTTTTATATTGGTTTGGGTTGGGAAGGAGGATTGGATACTGCAACCTCAGGGCAGTATTTTTCTTTTTTTTTTAATTGAAAATTTTTAGAAAAAAAAACTTTTACAAATATTTACCTCCCCTGCCCTCCCCCCCCCAACACCCCCCAACCTCCCCCCCCCCCCGACTTCCCAGAACAAATGACAGGGTATAAATCTTTAACAAAGATATTCTAAAATAAACTTAAACAAAGTTAGTATCCTCTTTAATCTGAGCTTTAACTCTTCTTTTGTTAGGCTAAGTCTAAACAGATTATATCATTCCTCATTTTTTCAGTCATAAACTATCTGGAATTTCTTAGTCCTGTATTTATTTTGAATATAGCCAATCCATCTTCTCCACTCCAGTTTATATATCTCATTTGAGTGGTCCTTGAGATATGCTGATATTTTAGCCATCTCTGCTAGGTTTGTTACTTTTAATGTCCATTCTTGAATAGTAGGCAAATCTTCCTTCTACATTTCCCCGAAATGTCTTTTGTGTAACTCTTCCAAACCAGGTTTGAGAGCACCGTGCTTCTCAACCTGAGCCATTTTCATGTATGTGGACTTCAACTCCCAGAATTCCCCAGCCAGCCATGATTCTGGGAGTTGAAGTCCTCATGTCTTCAAGTAGGCAAGCTTCAGAAACATTTGCCTTCGTAACTTTTGAAATTTACTGGCGAGGAGGGTTTGTCAGACTGAACCTCCGTTACGAAAGGGAACAAGGTTGACAGATGCTCAGGGCAGTATTTTTCAAAAGGTTGAAAGACCAGGTCCAGATGTAACATAGAATATTAGCTTAAAATGACTTAGCAGCGGTAAAGCAGGTTTCTGTAGTTTGGTGCCTTCAAGGCTCTCTTCAAATGCAGGCCATGGTGGTTGAAGATTATGGACGTTATAGTCATCCAGGGTACCAGATTAAGGTAGGCAGTGCACAAAAACTGTCTTAATAAAATAGGAAATTGCTACCTTCCATTGTCAGAAATAAAGTTGAACACTCCAGGCTCATTTTGCTACTGTTTGCTCTTGCCAGGTACATTCCAGAATCTTTTGTGATGCTGCACAAGCTGGTCTTCACAACGGTTTGCCCCTTTGTGCTTTCCCACCCTCCCAGGGCAAAACGCACAAAATCTTAAGTGCAAAGTCTCCTTCTATGTGCAAAACTAACCTCCGCTTATTTCAAGGAACCGAGCCCAGTGCAGAGTTACATCTCAGTTAAATAGCAATCTTCCCCCAGTTGAGTGAGGGTCTTCAAACCATCCATTCTTTTTAAAGGCCACGTGCTAAGAATCTGGGGCAGAGAACCTGAGGGTTGATGGGGGAGATGCTTCATCACACCCGACGGATCTTCCTACCCCTTCAAACTTGGGTGTGTGGTTCAGAAGCCACAGCCACCCAAATTTTCCATGAAATCAGGTTTCCCTCCCCCGTCCCCCCCCCCATCTCCAAGGCCTCCCAATGTTCCTAAAGACCTAAAGGGAGGGATGAATATTAAATGTGGACAGATGGTAGGAATGTGATGCAATGCTCCTTACTCAGAAGGAGGAAATGACACGGCAGAATAACGGTTGGGCAGAATAATTTTAACAAGGAGATCTTTGCTGTTGCATCTTAATCTTGATATTACCAATTAACAAAATAGCATGGGGATTGCTGCCAAATTGAAGTGCTATATAAGCTTTCTAGACCAACTTGGCAAATTAGTTGAGGAATTCTGGGAGTTGAAGTCCACAAGTCTTAAAAGTTTCCAAGGTTGGGACGCCCCTGGTCTAGACTCATATTGCATTAGCATTAATGTGAGAGATTTTGGGGGGGGGGGGCAAATGTGAGAGCATCCACATCTGGCCAACTCCTAGCAAGCATGCTTTACCCCACCCACCCACCGCCCTTTCCCAGGCCGGTACCCTACTCTCACGCTACGTGAATTTTGGGAGATAAATAATAAAAGAGGCTTCCATGGTAATAGTCCATTACTCTTGATCAACGGTTCTGGGAATGCCAATTTAAGCAACACAAGTTGAGATGAAGGCTGACAGTGGGTTTTTTTTAACAGAACGGCGGGGACAGTACATTGCTGGTGAATCAAATGATAAATATACTCAAAGGAAGAAGGAAAGCACAGTTGCCTGCTTCAGATGTGCTCAAAGCCTGAGTTTTCTGTAGCACGCCTGGCTTGAAACATGGTTGCTGTGAAAACTGGTGCATAGGATGGAAATAAGATGCAGTAGCAACTGGCTGCCAGTTTAGCAGCCGGGCGCAGCAAAGATTCAAGACACATGATGCAGCGAGCATTCAGAGTCCCTAAATTTAGCCAGAGCTTGTTTTGTTCTGGTTGGTATCCTCTGTTCCATTTGACTTTCCTAGTAGTGGTTTAATTTAATTTATAAAGGAAAAAGTAAAATGGTACAACTAGCTAAAAACTGGTCACTTCAAATCTTAGGGCCTACAGAAAACCCATGCATTTTCAAATTTGGAGCCCCCATTTCCTTTGTGCAGAAGATCATAAGCGATTGGAATGTTAACAAACATGTTTTATAGCATTGCATCATTTTGTGCTGTTCCTTATCTAATTTAGCCTTTGGAAAACAACTCATAAAGTGTGATTTTGCAGATTGTCACACGATTCCTGCTTTTAACAGTTCACATATTTTGGCCTGTGCCTCTCAGGTTAAGGCTTGTATTGTGGCCTCACTAGGCTAAATCAACTTTCTGCAACGGGATATCCTCTCCACCCCTCCCCCATTAAACATCGGGTTGCAGATGCTTGAATCACCGCCTGTAATATTTGCCAACTTGTAGTAGCAACTGGGGGTATCTCTTACATACTCATATTTCCAAAATCGATCCGAGCTGTGTTAAAGGCACACTTTTATTGCAGATTGCAGGAAAGAAAGAAAAAAAGGATACATTAAATCTATGCTGCTTCCTCCCCAGATTTGTGCAAAACTGACAATTAACAATTTTAACAATTGCAAGTATCCGCCTGAATTGCAACAAAAATTGGCCATGTCTCTTTCCTACTAAAGCTCCGGGGCATTTGCATAAAATCTTCCTTCTTAGTTTATATCGAAGTGAACATAAATAAAACCTCCTTTAAAAATTTGTCTTGCCTACCTGTAAACTCCCAGCACCTGTTTTTCTCATCCCCCCCAAAGGTGAATTGATGGAGCTCAGGGAGAACAGCTAGCATCAGTGACTTTCTGCAAATAATTGGAACAAGCAGAAAATGTTTTATGCCACTGCAGAATGGCTGCCTCCTCGGGCATCCAGCCGCATGGGATTTCCTGGTATTGTACACAGGAAGGGCCCCACGTGCTTTTCCGCTGAATTAAAAAAAGATTCTCCATTGTGGTACTTAACTGAAAGCAAGCAGCATCTTCCATGACGTTGAAGAGCTAGCTTTGACTAAGGCCCCCAGGGGGACAGGGGCTCTATTACTTTAAAGCCATGCGCACGGGGAAAGTTGCACGTAGCACAGGGCGGAGCTCCAGAGCTGAAAGCCGAGTCAGTCTGAAGCCCTGGGATAACAGCATTCAGAAGGTTTCCCCTTGGATTCAGAAGCAACAGCGGATTTTCATGGCAGCTTGGGGAGCCCTGTTTAAAACTGAGAAATCATTATTAAGTGATGGCGTTAGTTGCTTAAGCTCTCCCCAAAGTGAAACTGGGTGTTGGTTTGTTATGCTAGGGAAATGTAATTCTTAAACGTGTCTTACGTAATTTTTTTTATTTTTCTCATTTCCTTCTCTGAATTTGCAAGGCTGAGTTGTGACATCTTGACTGTGAACCAAAATGCTCTTTTATGTTTAAGCGTGTTTGGCCTCTGAGGTGTATAGAGCTAGACTTAACTTTGCTTTAATTCGTGAATGTTACACATTAATTATTAGATGTATATCCTGCCTTTATGTTGTACAATTCAATATGGCAGTTATTTCAGATTAAACATGTAGTTTGACCTTGATGAAAAAATTCTAAAATTCATAAAATTCCCCAAGAATTTATCAATATGTACTTTGAGTTCCCCAACCTATTGTTAGTGAGAATTTGTAGGTACTGGTGGCTACATCAATGGGCAATTTAAGAGTTCTCTTAAAATATAACATTTGCATAGCCCTTTGAAGATTTATTTACTTAAACTTAAGTGCTGCAGTCCTGTCTCGGAAGTGATTCAGTTTATATATTTGCCCTAATTTTTGCCTTTCATTCAGCAGAAAGGCCTATGAGACTGCACCCAGGTTCTCCATTACTCCTAGTCCTATCTGGGCTTGGATCATGGATGTGGACTGGTGCAGCATGGTGCATGGGCTGTTACATGGAATTACAGTTTAGAGAGGAGTAGCTCATTTATGGTTCTTCCCCCCTCCCCCCCCCTTGGATTATGCTAAATTTGTTCTGCCTCCTTCCTAAACGGAAAAACGGAAGAAGATAAATAAATAGGAAACAAACGTATGATGAATTGGGGAGGCAATTGTTAACCTCTTGAGACTTCATAAAATGTTTTATCCTTTTTTATAAATATAATTTTATTTATATATTTTTTCCTTTAACATCCATAAGTGCTTAGTGAACAGTGTATTATCTGAGTCAATACATTGCATACAATTCTGATAGTGATATTACCATTTAAATAGACATCATCATACTTTTTCAACTTTGAAGATTTGTGTACACATGGTAATCATAATGTGTCCTATTATATTTCAGTAGACATAATATTATTTTCCCAATTTCTACTTTCTTTTTTTTCCCTAGCACTTATTAAAATAACCACCATGTTAAAAAGTATTAAAATGCTTTATCCTTGAATACAGAACTCCTGTTACGAGGACAAAATGGAACGCCTAGAGACCAAAAGAGACATTCAGAGTTCAGACTACTCTTGTTTCAGGTTGAAAACGCCTCCCAAATGAAAGGGTCCCCTCTCTCGCCCTCAAAGTGGAGTATTTCTGAGAATTCCGTGCATGGAACATGTAGAGATAGAACCTTTGGTGCACTGGCTCTTGAATGTTAATTCATTACTATAACTTTGTATTGTATTGTATTGAACACTTTGGTGTTCTTTCTTTAGATATCAACTCTCAGCAACCATGTCTACCTGTGATGCTTTCATCCAGAACCAGCAGCTCTATGCTGCCTCGGCAGACACTTTCTTGGAACACATGTGCCGATTGGACATCGATTCCCCACCAATCACCGCAAGAAACACTGGCATTATCTGCACCATCGGTAAGTTGGGGACAAGCCCTCGAATTGTGTATGTCTTGGGACACTCCTGTGTGGCATAACGTTTCTTATTTTTTCCTTTCCTATACTTTACAAATATACATTCTTGTAGATACTGTTAACATTTATCTATTAACTATTAACATTTATCACTATCTTCTTACAAGTATAGAAAACACATCTGGGGTCACTTTCTTGCCACCTCGTACCTCCATCTTGTTTTGCAACAACCCTACTCCTTCCTTCCTTCTCAACCTCCCTTCTCTACCTTTTTCTTTCCTCCTCTCCTTCCTTTTTTTTTCTTCCCCTCTCTTTCTCCTACTACTCTCTTCTTCTCCTCCTTACCCTCTCTCCTACTCTCATTTCCCCCTCCCTTCTGGGGCACTCCTGTGTGTTGGCTCAGTTCATATACCGAAAGTCCATCTAGCTAAGAGACTTCTAATTAAAATCTCATTCCTGGAACATCTTCAAATTAATCCATTGACGTACCTCTTCAGGAAGTTGGGTACACTGAGTGTTACCATTTAATAGTTGGAAGGGAGCTTGGAGATCTTCTAGTCCAGTGGTCGGCAATCTGCGGCTCTGGAGCCGCATGTGGCTCTTTCATTTCTCTGCTGTGTCTCCCTGTCACTGGTCGACACCACAATTTTGAGAGGAGCTTCTGGCACACCAGAAGGAAGGGCGGGTTTTGCGGTCGGTTCCACAATTGATAGGGCTTTTGGTTAGAATAGGCAGAGGAAAAAGGATGCCACGCTAGGAGGAGACTCTATGGTGGGGGAACTGGGCTTCCGGTCAGCTCCAGAATTGAATGGAGGGCTTCCGGTTAGGACCTTTATGGCTCTTTGAGTGTTTAAGATTGCCAACCCCTGTTCTACTCCCAACCCCTGGCAGGAGATCCTATACCAGATCAACTTTGGGTAGGTTACCTGGAGCAGAGATTTACTCTTCCGAGCTTTCGCTCAAACTCGTGCTGGAGCCCATCTTCAGGGAATGTTATCTCGACTGGAATATATGCCTTGGGCTGTTCTGTGAGTTGCATTCATGTGGTGCCTTAATCATTAAATGCCACTCAAAGAACAGCGCAAAGCACATAATTCCAGTCAAGATAAAATTCCTTGAAGATGGGCTTCAGCACGAGTCCGAAAACTCGGAAAATGTAAGTCTGTAGTCCAGGTGACTGACCCAAATTTAATCTTGCCTCATTCTCCTTGGACACATATATTTGCTTTCCTTCGTGAGACCCTCTACCATTCCAGACAACTTAATTTCATGTAATTTATTTAAAACAAGGAAACCGGATACTTGCCAAGTAAAGTGAGTTAGAAACTTGCAGAGGAAGTGTATGGTCTTAGCTTGATAAGGAGGTAGGGATTTTAAAAATGGGTCTCCGCTCACAAACGTTTTATCTCTTTGTTTTTTAGGTCCGGCTTCTCGGTCAGTAGAAATGCTGAAAGAAATGATTAAATCTGGAATGAACGTTGCCCGTCTCAACTTCTCTCACGGAACTCACGAGGTACAAGGGGGAAAAAAAATCAAGAAAAACAGGGCAGAAGTTGATGGGAATGGAAAGAGCCGCTTTCTGGCTGTTTCCACAAGCGAAGCAGCAGTAATAAATAATTCAGTAACCCCAAATTTAGCATCCTAGACTACTGTGTTTTTCGGGGTATAAGACGCACCCTTTTCCCTCAAAAAAAGAGGGTGAAAATCTGGGTGCGTCTCACACACTGAATACAGCATTTGTGGCCTACCGAAACTGCATCCCCCTTGCAAAAATGGATGTGCAGAGGGTTTGGGAGGGTTTCAGAGAGTGCCTGTGGATTGGGTAGGACAAAAACGAGCAAAAAATGGGCCCTTTTTGTCCCGGCCCCCAGGAGCACTCTACAAGGTTCCCAAAGCTTCTGCATGCCCCCCTCCTTTTTTTTTTGCAAAAATCAAGGTCTGCAGAGAGCAAAAACTTATTTTTTAAAAAATTTACCTCTTCAAAATCATGGTGTGTCTTATACCCCGGTGCGTCTTATAGTCCCAAAAATACGGTTATCTAGGCCTCCAGACTTAGGGGGGTTATAATTTCAGGGGTCCTGCTTGATGAAGCTATGCCCAGCTTCATCAAATAATTCTTAACAAACGTAGATGCTAAAAGTTCTTTTTTTGTGCCACGTAAGCCTGGCGCATTGCTGTCCCTTTTCTGGTAAAATGAGATGGGATTCTTCCTGAAGGCTAAGGACTCCTGCCTTGTTGACTTACATGGTCTTCCCTCTGGAGGTCGAGGTGGATTGGATTACTCCCAGTTTCAAATGGCAGCGGAGCTCAAATGCCCGGGCAAAACAAAACAGAATTGCGAAAACGGAATGTGAAATGGGGGCAGGGCCTGTCGCGTAGAAAACTCCCTGGCCATCTTAAAATAGAGACTACTTGCCAGCAAGCCCTGTACAATATCTGGACACCTAGAAGAGATAGCAGAAGGTCAAAAAAACCCACAACCCACCCACACTTCTATCTTCCTTTAAACCGGGACAGTTAAATTTGGATTTGGATTTTGGATTTTATTATATTTATATGCCGCCCTTTTCCCCCGAGGGGGACTCAGGGCGGCTCACAATTTAAATCAGGGAAGGGGGGTACAGACAAAAAAATTAAAAAACGAAACATAACAACACATAGTTTAAAAAACATACAACAGTCATACCATTCGAGACGGGGGCAACAGCTCTTTAGCCCCAGGCCTGTCGGAACAGCCAGGTATTAAGGGCTTTGCGGAAGGCCTGGAGGGTGGTGAGGGTTCGAATCTCCACGGGGAGTTCGTTCCAGAGGGTCGGAGCAGCCACAGAGAAGGCTCTCCTCCGGGTAGTCGCCAGTCGACACTGGCCGGCGGATGGAATTCGGAGGAGGTCTAATCTATGGGATCTAATCGGTCTAGTGGAGGTGATTGGCAAATGCTGGCAAGTGCTGAAAGACGGTTCAACTATCACTCCAACCTCCCCCAATTACGAGATTCTGCTCTATGTCTTCAACAAGATCTCGCAACATTCATTTGGTTAGCTCTCAGTATCTTTGCAAATCTGAAGTGGTTGAAACAGATCTTTTATTTCCACGGGGTGCTTGAAAGCTAAAGGAGATTTTGCTGAACAGGTTAACTGTGCCCGGGGGACAAGGTGGTAGCATTTTAAAGGATCCAAGTAAATTCCTAGGATGAAAGGTTTTCCAGTCCAATAAGGCGGCGCATCTTGTTTCCAAAATAAATCAGATCTGTCTTCGGGGGTCAGTCCTGTGGCCTTTGAAAAGGCTTGCGCTTTAAGGTCACAAGAATCTGTGGTCCCCCTTGCAGGAGAAGAGGACAATCCCACTTCTATAAATAAAGCAGCCTTCTCAGCATTACCACTTTGGTGAGGAGACACTCCCCCTCCCCTTCCCCCAATCTACATCTTCCCTTAAAGGCCACCGGGCTGCGGCTGATTTCCAGAAGGTCAAACGACAGGCTGAACCGTCTTCCTAGCAGCAGAGTTTCAATTTAGTGCACAAAACACTATGCCTTGTTCATCTACCTTTCTTTTTAAGGGAAAAAAAAGAGGCTTTTAGTATCGTGTAGTTAGTGGAGTGCAGTATAGCATAGCCTTTATTGTCATTGTACATCTTGGCCTTGATATCCTTCAATCTCAAAAGACTCTGAAAAGAGGTCCTAAAGCAGCATCTGGGGTGGCTAAAAAGGCCAATTTGAGGCAATCCCTTCCACACCGAGGGGAGATAGCAATAGCAGTTAGACTTATATACCGCTTCCTAGGGCTTTCAGCCCTCTCTAAGCGGTTTACAGAGTCAGCATATCGCCCCCACAGTCTGGGTCCTCATTTCACCCACCTCGGAAGGATGGAAAGCTGAGTCAACCTTGAGCCGGTGAGATTAGAACCGCTGAACTGCACATAACAGTCAGCTGAAGTGGCCTGCAGTACTGCACCTTAACCACTGCGCCACCTCGGCTCTTCTGTCCCACTGCCCAGCCCCCAGATTTCGCTGGTTCCGGGACGGCTTCTTTGCCTTAGCCTGCTGAACAAGTCTCTCTTCGAATCGGAGAAGGCCATGCTGTGTCTTTAGCCTCCCAAGCTGAACAGTCAGAGGTCAAGGTTTCCCAGCTGTTAATGTCCATTCCCAAGGCCTTCAGCCTGGCCTGAACAAAACAAAACAAATTATTGATTATTGTTAATTTTAATCACATTTTTTTTAAAAAAATGTTATTGTTAATCTTAATTGGGTTTGTTTTTTGGATATTCTATCTAATTTTTTTTTAACTTTTGTAATATGTGTTTTTTTAATGTTGTACGCCGCCCTGAGTCCTTGGGAGAAGGGTGGCATATAAATCCAATAAACCTAAACCTTTAGATCCCTTTTGCAGATCTTATATCGCAGCTGTGGTCTCCCTCTCAGGGGCCTTCCCTGCACTAATTCTCTCCATACAGGAGATCTTTCGGAATCTGACCATCGGCCATTCTCACGACATGCCCAAGCCAGTATAGACGTCACTGTTTCAATAGTGCTAGAAATTCCAGCACGTTCCAAGACTGCACTATTTGGGAACTTTGTACATCATATATACGACGGAATTGGTTTTAGCCTCATTAGTGCAATCTATTTTAAAAATACATCTTAAATAGTATTAATCCCTATGCAAGTAATTAGGAGGAAGGTAGGAAAGAAAGAGAGAAAGAAAGAAAGAAAGAAAGAAAAAGAAAGAAGAAGAAAAACTAGTTCTACGTTGCCGCATGGAGTGATTGTGGTCATGTTTAAGAGTCTGGAAAACCCCAGTCTTCTCCACCCCCACCTTAAATCTCGATCTTAAATTAATAAGACTCTCAAGCATCGTATATGCTTTGTAGACAAGCTGAAAATTTGAGGTGCCACAATACCCCTCAAAAATTGGGTTCAACTTAATCACGGATGAACTTACACACACACACACACACACATACATACATACATACATACATGGTAGTAAAAGTCCTCTTACATACTTGCTTACTTAAACCTATTGGGATAGGCTGACCCATGCATTTTTAATTAAAATACCATGAGGCAATTGTAAAAACGTAAAGATTTCAAGCCTCACCTTAACTGCAGATGGTATATTTTTCATGATATTTTAGTTAAACAGTCAGCTTACCCGCAAATGGGTTTATCTTCAAGTATAAGTATATGCAATAGTTACCAAATCTAAATCAACTACTGATTCATTGCCTTCTTTAAATCTTCCTTAACTGACTTAGAACTAAGGAGAAATTTCCCGACAACTAGAACAATTAATCAGAACTGCCTCCAGAAGTTGTGAATGCTCCCAACACTGGAAGTTTTTAAGATGTTGGACAATCATTCATCTGAAGTGGTGTAGGGTTTCCTGCCTAAGCAGAGAGTTGGACTAGAAGACCTCCAAGGTCCCTTCCAACTCTTGTTATTTTATTTATAGAATATGTTTAGAGTCTGGCAGTGCAAATCAGAATAAAACATTAGCAGAGTTTGGGTGTGTCAGTAGTTAATTGAAATAGTCTCTTGGAGGATCTTGGATTGATTTTTAACTTGAGTTATATCCAATGGTGCGTTGGTAAGTTCAAAGATATGCATAAACCAATTCTCCCAGCCAAAACCAAAACCCTAGATGTGGGTTTAATGGATGGTATTTAGCAAATTGAGGCAGCGAGATTAAACTAACCAGACCATTGCTCATCATGACCTAATGTTTGCATGTTCCTCTCTTAGTATCATGCAGGAACAATCAAGAATGTAAGACAAGCTACCGAAAGCTTTGCTTCAGATCCAATTTCCTACAGACCCGTCGCTGTTGCCCTGGATACTAAGGGACCTGAGATTCGAACTGGGCTCATCAAAGGGGTAAGTGGGTTTCTGCCAGCGTTCCAAATAAAATCCAAAATTAAATCAGAGTCCAAGGCAAAAGTACTACTCAAAAGTTCCAATTTATTAAGAGAGCCATGCTGGCACATCTGGGAAAACCCGAATCTGAAGCTTCTCAGTTTTCCTCACCCAAGTTAAAGTTCATGATCTTGCCCCCACACCCACAAGTCCATCACATTGTCCAATCTTCCACTGCCATGCTGGTAGTTCCACCCATCCAGTTCCCGTGAGGTGGCAAGACATTTTTTTTGGGGGGGGGGGGAGTATCAGCGATGGCTTTCTGCCCCTTCCAGAGATGTTGCTTTTGGGTGGTCTTTGAATGTGGGGCAACAGAGTCTCTTTTTGGTATTAGCAATAGCATTGAGACTTATATACCACTTTACAGTGCTTTTACAGCCCTCTCTAAGCGGTTTACAGAGTCAGCCTCTTGTCCCCAACAATCTGGGTCCTCATTATACCCACCTTGGAAGGATGGAAGGCTGAGTCAACCTTAAGCCAGTCAGGATCAAACTGCTGGCAGTCGGCAGTTAACCTGCAATACTGCATTCTAGCCACAAGGAAAGAAGGGAGGGAGGAAGGAAGGACGGACAATAGCAATAGCACTTAGACTTATATACCGCTTCACAGTGCTTTTACAGCCCTCTCTAAGCGGTTTACAGAGTCAGCCTCTTGCCCCCAACAATCTGGGTCCTCATTTTACCCTCCTCAGAAGGATGGAAGATGAGTCATCCTTGAGCCTGTGAGGATCGAATTCATGTCAGTGGGCAGAGTGAACCTGTAATACTGCATTGTAATCCCAAGGAAGGAAGGAAAGCAAGCAGCAATAGCACTTACATACGGCTTTACGGCCCTCTCTAAGCGGTTTACAGAGTCAGCCTATTCCCCCCAACAATCTGGGCCCTCATTTTCCCCACCTCAGAAGGGATGAAAGGCTGAGTCAACCTTGAGCCGGTGAAATTTGAACTACCGAACTGCAGCTAGCGATCAGCTGAAGTAGCACGCAGTACTGCACTCTAACCACTGCGCCACCTCGGCTCTTGATTTATTAACTTGATTTATGCTTGCAGAGTGGTACAGCAGAAGTGGAGCTCAAGAAGGGTGCAACTCTGAAACTGACTCTCGACAACGCTTTCATGGAGAAGTGCGACGAGAATGTATTGTGGGTGGACTACAAAAATATCATCAAGGTGGTGGACATCGGCAGCAAAATCTACGTGGACGATGGCCTTATTTCCCTGAAAGTTAAGGAGAAAGGTAGGTTCCAAAGGGTTCCTGCCCAGAATTGTTTGCAACGAGATGGGCAGCTGTTCTTGACCCTCCTCTTCCGTCCAGGAACGAAAGCCGAAACCAACGTAAATGAGAAGGTTTCTTTTAATCAGTCAAGATTCTCGTTGGCTGCAAGCCACATAAACAAAAAGATAAGCACTCTGGCAGCAAGTCCTACAAAACTTGACAGCAATGCAAACAAACTCTGGCAGCAATCCAGCCTGCCAAGTTTGTTTCTTGTTAGTCCTTAACATTGACTTCTGCAAAAGGGCGTGGCACAAGCAGTCTCTTTTATAAGGAGAGGATCTTAATGAGCATCAGCTGAGCATAATCACCTCTTGTAATTACACCGTTGTTCTTGACGCCGAGTAGCCCTTCGACGGCGTGCATCCCGGAACAACTCACAGGTGTTCTCTGGATCACTCTCCCTTGTCTCCTCCCCACTGATCCAAGGCTCAGACGCCACCTGGTGGCCAACCAGTCTCTCCTCGCCCTGCTCAGAGTCAGAACCCTGTCCAGGGTCCTCCACCTCCTCCAGGGCCGACTCATAAGACCCCTCGCTGTCGGAGTCTGGCGGCAGCTCAAACGGCTCCTGCCGGGCCACAGCAGGCAGCACATAAATTTAATAGACAACTTCCAAATAATGTCCGTACCGAATGTCTCCAATGGAAACATATCGTTGGGCCTATCTTTTAAAAAAATCCGCAGGTGCGGTGGGCTCCCTACAAACTTTACAAAATCACAGCATCCTCCCTTAAGTCCCTTGCAATGATGCAACGTGGCTTAATGATCTCAACTCAAAGGCTTATTGAAATTTATTTTTTTCTTCTTATGACCCTGTGATTCCTTTTATTGGGGCGGAGTTGTGGTGGCTGCGTGTAGCTGAGCATTTACTGGCCGGATGCCCTTCCTGACGCCTGTGTGGAGTTCGCGGCAGATATTTTATCTTTGTGCCCCGATAGAGGAGCATCTGGCATTGCCTAGCGTCAAACTCTCAGCCTCCCAAGTGTAAGACGAGCTTCTTCACCACTAGGCCACCATGCCCCTCACTTATTGGAAAAAAGTCATTATCTACACAAGTGATGGCGAACTTGTGGCACGCGTGCCACAGGTGGCACGCAAAGCCATTTGTCAGGGCATGCGCGCGCTGGCCAGCTGAGTTCATCCTTTTTTTAAGGCCATTTTTCGCCCTCCCCAGGCTCCAGAGGCTTTATAGGATCCTGGGGAGGGCGAAAAGAGCCTCCTCCACCCTCCAGAGGCTTCATGAGCTTCCCTGAAGCCTCCAGAGCGCAAAAAAACGGCCCTACGGGCAAACCGGAAGTTCGGGAACGGACTTCCGGTTTGCTCAGAAGGTCGCTTTGATGCCCTCAAAACCATCTTCCTTTTGAAGGGCCCTCAAAACAACCTTCCGAGCAAGGTGGAAGTGGCTTCCGTTTGCTCAGAGGGTAGTTTTGACTGCTCCGGAAGGTTCAGGGAAGCCTCCTGAAGGTCCCTGAAGCCTTCGGGGGGGCAGGAGAGGCCGTTTTCGCCCTCCCAGGGCTCCTATAGTCTCTGGAGCCTGGGGAAGGCGGAAAAAAGCATGCAAAAATGGGGGGAACGCCTGTAGTGCGCAGATGTCGCGCATTGCATTATGGGTGCGGCACGCCTGCACACGACCCCCCCTGCGCTCCCCCCACTTATGGCAGGCGAGCCAAAAAAGGTTCTCTGATCTCCACCGTAATCTGTATAAGAGCCAGTTTGACCAAAGCTCTTTTGCAAAGAGATCAAGAGCTTACAAGAGTTCAAAGTGACCCTGTGGATCCCAAAGGTGCCTTTCCAAAAGGCAACTGGACTTTCTCCTTCGCTTCTGAGGAAGCTTCTTGGATGAGAAGCAAAAGGTTTTCAAAGGAAAAAGTCCAGTGTCCTTTTTTGGGTGGTGGGGGGGGGGGGAGAATCTTTGGGGCAACCATGACCTGGATGATTGGGAATCTCCATAGATATTTGTGACCCTCTTGATGTCTCCAATCCTTTGCAGGCGCTGACTACCTCATGACCGAAGTGGAGAACGGCGGGTCATTGGGTAGCAAAAAGGGTGTCAACTTACCTGGGGCTGCCGTCGATCTCCCTGCGGTTTCCGAGAAGGACATCCAGGATCTCAAGTTTGGGGTGGAGCAGGACGTAGACATGGTTTTTGCTTCCTTCATCCGTAAAGCGGATGACGTCCACGCCGTCAGGAGGGTGCTTGGGGAGAAGGGGAAGAACATCAAGATCATCAGCAAGATTGAAAACCACGAGGGGGTGCGCAGGTGAGTCTGTTCTGACCGAGGCTTCCCAAGACAAAAAACCCTTTGATTAATTTCTTGTGAATTCTGCTCATTCACATCCACAAAGTCTTTCAAGGGAGGATATACAGTCACAGACGTTATCAGGCTTGGAGCGCTGCCAGGCTGATCTCTGCAACACCTGGCAAGGAGTCTCAGGGAGTCAGGAACCAATGAAGCGAACTAATTGTCTCCTGCAAACTCCACTCCCCTTTTGCTCCTCTTTTATTTCCTCTGGGAGGGGCCACTCATCGTCCACCTGTGGCCTGACTCCTAAGTCGATCATTGTTCTTTAGCTGTTCCCTTTGTCTGGCAATTCTGCGTATGCGCACACTGGGAACAGGCTCCAGGTGTTCGTCAGCCTCACTGATTTCTAACTCTGAAGGCAGCTGATAACTGGCATACGGCTCTGGCCCCCTCTCTGCCTCCGACACGGAGCCCTCATCAGAGCCTTCCCCAGACTCCAGGATTGGCCCAGGTTCCTCCCCAGCCTCCTCACTGTCTGAATCTGTGGCCAGCTCCTCTGGTGGGCCACAAAACTTCCTTTAAAATGTCACAACTGGCCTGCTGAAGGGTGGACCTAAAATGCTCAGCAGACTTGGGGATTTTTTTTTTCTGGCTGTATACTAATAGATGCCTACCTAGGTAGTCCTCGACTTACGACCACCATCGAGCCCAACGTTTATGTTGTTAAATGTAACATTGGTGAAGTGAGCTTTGCTGAGTTTTCTTGTCACAGTTGTTAAGTGAATCTCCGCAGTCGTTAACCTGGTGGTTAAGTGGATCTGCCTTCCTTATTGACTGCCTGTCAGAAGATCCACAAAAGGGGACCCTGGGACACAGCAACCGTCATAAATATGAAACAGTTGCCTACAATCTGAATTCTGGTCATATGACTGGGGATGGTGCAACTGTCATAATTGTGAACAAAGGTCATAAGTCATTTATTTCAGTGCTGTTGTAATTTTGAACCATCACTAAGAGTTGTAAATCGAGGACCACCTGTAGTTAACAAAACTGCCTTCCCCTCCCCAACATGGGTGTCCTTGGCTTCTCTTCCAGCATCGCTGCCTTCCTTTCCCGTAATATATAGCAATAACACTTAGACTTATATACCACTTCACAATGCTTTACAGCCCTCTCTAAGAGGTTTACAGAGTCAGCATATTGCCCCCAACAATCTGGGTCCTCGTTTTACCCACCTCGGAAGGATGGGAGGCCGAGTTGACTTTGAGCCTGTGAGGATCGAACTCATGGCAGTGAGCAGAGTGAGCCTGCAATATTGCATTCTAACCAATGGGAAGGAAGGAAAGAAGGAAGGAAGGAAAGAAAATGGCAATCCTGTATATTTACAGTATTGTAAATATACTTATGGTATATACTGTTTCACAGGGTTTTACAGGCTGAGTCAATCTTGAGCCTGTCAGGATCGAACTCTTGGCTTTGGGCAGATCCAGCCTGCAATACTGTATTCCAACCACTGAGCCACCGGGAAAGGGAGGGATGAAGGAAGGTAGCAATAGCACTTAGACTTACATACCGCTTCACAGGGCTTTACAGCCCTCTCTAAACGGTTTACAGACTCAACATATTGCCCCCAACAATCTGGGTCCTTGTTTTACCCACCTCGGAAGGACGGAAGGCTGAGTCAACCTTGAGCCTGGTGAGATTCGAACTGCCAAACTGCAGTCAGCCGGCAGTCAGCAGAAGTAGCCTGCAGTACTGCACTCTAACCACTGGGCCACCGTGGCTCTGGTAACCCTTCCCTCTTTGCTTTTCAGATTTGATGAAATCATGGAAGCTAGCGATGGCATCATGGTAGCCCGGGGTGATCTGGGCATTGAGATTCCAGCCGAAAAAGTCTTCCTAGCCCAGAAAATGATGATTGGCCGATGCAACCGAGCCGGCAAGCCTATTATCTGTGCTACTCAGGTATTTGAAGGCTCTGAGCAAAGCCACTTAAGAGTTCAGCAGCACGTGAGAATTCTCCTGCCTGGCAGTTCTTAATATGGCCTCTTGTGCCCGTATCACTAAGGGAAATGAAAGAGGGCAGAGTTTAATGGGGTGCCTGAAATACCACCAAAATAAATTGAAAGCTTTGTCTGGAACCGTCCTTAGGGCATCCTACAGGTTAGCCTAGAATTAAGGATTTGAACTTGCCTAGCAACTGGGGTCGATATTCAGCAGAACATCCTTAGATTTTTTTACATGTCCTTCATCCACCCACTCACTCACTTATTAAGCGCTACTTTAAAAGCAGCCCCTTCCCTACTCACCCACCGGCCCTAGATCACATGGCTGTGAAAAACATCTGAAAAGGCTGTTTTTAAAGACTTAATGACTTTTAAAGACTTTTAATGGATCACATGGTTGTGAAAAACATCTGAAAGGTTGTTTTTAAAGACTTTTAAAGCACTTCTTTACAAGCTGGCAGCTGCTTTCCACCCCACTCCACGGGCCAGATATTTTGCATTGGCGTGCCATATCCGGCCCGTGTGCCATAGTTTTGAGGATGCCTGATTGATTGATTGATTGATTTAATAAATTTATAGGCCGGCCAATCCCGAAGGACTCCGGGCGGCTTACAGAAAATAAATTTTAAAAGTGAAAAGTTAAAAACAAACGGAGAAAAACAAATTAAAAGAAAGCACATCATGCACCCAGTGTAATTGGGGCTGGACCTCAGTCAAGAGGTCAACAGCCACTGCCTGCCGGAATAGCCAGCCTAGACTAGCAGATAGGGGCAACCTGCAGTTTCGGTTAGCTTACAGCTAATCCAGAAGGAACTGGCAAAGGAGGTTAAATTCCAAGCCCCCCAGAGACTTTGCGAACGTCTCTGAGGTCACTGGATCTCCTCCAACCTTTCACTGTCTCTCCGGGACAGCTTGGGTCCGAAACGACCCGTCCAATTTCCTTCGGAATAGGGGAATTTCAGGAATAGCCTGAAACTCCGTCTTCTCACTGCTAAGCCCCGCCTTCTTCAGGGGAACCTTTACCTTTAGGGCATCCTAAAGCTAGTGGCTAATTCAGGAATCTAAACACACACACAGACAGACACACACACAAGAGACCCCTCTAAACTTGTCCCAAAGTATCCATGATGTTACCAAAAGCTGTAACGCTGCTTCAAAGCCTCTTAAAAATAAACTAGTGATTGCAAAGCTGAAAACACTTACGCAAAAAGCCTTAACCCTATTGAACGATGGGAACAAGACCTCTCTCAACAATAAGGTGATTCTCCTCCAAAGGTAGCTTGGAATTAGAATTTTAGCTAAGGACTCTTAAGAGGGACTGTAAGCGTGGAGACGGCAGAGGTTTCGAGATTTGTTTGAGGCTGAATCAGCTTCGCCTTTTCGCTGCGAGAGCCTTTAAAAACGAGATCCTTTAAAAGCACGGAGCGCGTAACGTTCATTTTCCCTGCCAGATGTTGGAGAGCATGATCAAGAAGCCCCGCCCGACCCGTGCGGAAGGAAGCGACGTTGCCAATGCTGTGCTGGACGGAGCCGACTGTATCATGCTGTCCGGAGAAACAGCCAAAGGAGATTATCCCCTGGAAGCCGTCCAGATGCAGCACCTGGTAAGTTGTCCCTTCAACACTGGCCGCTTTAGAAGCACCGGCTCTCCCTCCCAGTAGCCCATCCCAACACATCCTTTCCCAGGCTAGTAGCTAGCATTTATACCCAGCGGTGGCTGGTCATATCCTCCAGATAATTAACTCCAGAAAGTTAAAAGTATGGCCTATCTGGAGAAGGTGAGCCCTATTTGAAGAAGATAACGGCTTTCTCATGGGCATGCTGGTGTAACATCTGGAGTGGGAATCTAGTAAGATTTGCAAAGCTTGGGACCCTTTCACCTGCCCCTTGGGTTGCCCAAGCTGTCCAGATCCCTCCTGTTCAAGAGAATCACCTTGGTCCCTTGCATGTTGATCTCCATGGTTTAATTTCCGTATTTTTCGGAGTATAAGACACGCCTCCCCCCCCCAAAAAAAGATGGTGAGAATATACACTGAGTGTAGCCCCACCCACCCACCAGCTCCCACCCTTTGGCCTCTGCCTCCCAGCAATTTACCTCCTTGCAGCGAAGGGGAAAATGGGGCTTGCAGAGGCTGCAATAGGCCGTGACCCGTCAAAACCGCGCTCGACTAAGCCGCGCCCGATTAAACCGTGTCGCTGACGTCATCAACAGGGCGACAACAGCCAGCGCGGAGAAAGAAGGGTGCTTTAAATAGCGCTTTGAAAGCAAGCCGATTCAACTTAAGGTAAGAGTTAGGGTTAGGTTTAGGGTTAGATTAAGGTTTAGGGTTAGGTTAAGAGTTAGGGTTAGGGTTAGGTTTAGGGGGGTTAGGTTTAGGGGTTAATTTTAGGTTTAGGGTTTACAGCGTGCTTCTGTCTCCACGCTGTTGTCGCCCTGTTGATGACGTCAGCTACGCGGTTAGTCGAGCGCGGTTTAGTCGAGCGCGGTTTTGTGGTGGAACCGCAATAGGCTATGGCAATCCCTGCAGCCTGAAACAGCTGCTCATCTGGAGGCCCCTGCTGAAACTGAAAGTGAAACTTGCTGTTTGCTGCAAGGGGAAAATTGCTGGGAGGCAGAGGAAGATTTTTTTTTCCCTTGCGCTAATCAGGCTGTTTGCTGCGAGGAGAGGTGTCAGCTATAAATGCCTATAGAACGTTCACAATTATTAGACTTATTTTTTTAAAGACTGCTTTATTATTGTTCTAGACAGCTTAACAAAATGAAGAAGCTTTTTAAAACAAATGCTTGATCTGAAGAGGCCCAGTGCTAGTGTATCTTCTTTTAAAGAGCAGAGAATTCCAGAAACCCACATCAATTTTAACAGCAGCTGTACAAGTATAGTCTGAAATGTAACACCACGGTGTACATATCCTTTGTACTGTTTGCTGTGCGTTGCAAGGAGGCAAATTGCTGGGAAGGCAGAGGCAGATTTCCCCCCACCACCACCATTGTTTTCCTCCCCAAAAGCTAGGTGCATCTTATACTTCGGAGCGTCTTATACTCTGAAAAATACGGTATCTGGGGTTTAAAAGTCACTTGGGTTCTTTATGTTGCGTGGGGGGTGGGGGGGAGGAAATCCACAATGTGGAAATATGTGAGTCTGAATCCCACACTCACTACTGTCTCAGCCCTGGAACCTTCCTTGGGACCGGGACAGGGGTGGGTGGGTGGGTGGGACTGGGATGGTCCCTTGGATTTTACTTCCGCTGAGCTATTGTGCTCTTGGAAGAGTTACCCGATTGACAAAAGTGTGCATGACTGACCTCGTAAACTGCCAGAGACCTTCTCTGATCTGCTTTGGAATTTTGTAGTTTTCCCCCTTGACAAAACTAGCACCAAATACCAGAATTGAAAGCACTGATTGCCTTGGCTGTTTGCTGTGGATTACAACAGCCTTATAACCTACTACCGTCAGCTGCAACGTCAGGTTAGTTAGCTTCCTCAAAGGAGCTCCCCTGCTGTACGAGAAGGATACTATTAACGCTGCCTCTCGGCTTGGGCCGAGTTCCTCTTGATAACCTCCATGTGATAACCTCCATCACACCGAAGTAGAGAACGATCCCCAAGGCCAAAAGCATGATTATGTTGTCATACTAATCCCCTAAAACCCGTCTTTTGTTGAAACGAGCACGTACCCCAATAGCTTTCCACAGCCTCTCTATCTTTCCATCTGCTTTCAAATCATTTAGGATAGATTGCCCCAATGTTTCCTGGGCCGGCGTATGTATGTGTTAGGGTTAGGCCGGCAAGCCCGCAGCTCCCTTTGTGTGAGCAGTGTGCAGCTGCCTCTCACAGCAGATGGAGCATGCATACATGCACTGGCTTGCTGGCCATTTCCATGGCCAGAGCTGCAAACCCTTCATGGCCCACTAGTGGCCCCGCGCCCCACAGGTCGGAGGCCCCCCCTGATTTAGGGCCAAAAGGCTGGATGAACTTGAGGGAATATTAATCCGTGACCACCTAACTGGTACAGAAGCTCTTCCAGAGTATTGGGACCCTGGAGGGTTGATTCAAACCTCCAAAATGGCTTGTTGAAGAACATTCTGGCACCAGCCCGAAACATTTACACCCAGAAAAGTTGACCTGCTTTTTAATGGCATTCAGAGACGAAAGTTAAAATTCAACCTTCCTCCTCTTCTCTTATTTTTATTTGAGAAATACACACGAAGATCTTAGGAGCCCCTTCAACCAGTGGTGGAATTCAAATAATTTAACAACCAGTTCTCTGCCCTAATGACTAGCTGGGTGGGCGTGGCTCAGTGGTCATGTGACCATGCAGGCGTGGCCAACTCAACGTCACTCAGGTCGATGGGGGCTTCGCCTTAGCTGTTACAATGGAATAAGGGTTAACCGGAGAGGCGGTTTCTGTAAACAGGGCAATAAAGATTAGGCTAGAAACAACACCAGAATGTTTCCTCCCTGCCTTCCTTACAGGATTAGCCCTGTAAAGTGGGAAAAAAACGAGATTTATTCCAACAACCGGTTCTCCAAACTGCTAGAAAGTGAACAACCGGTTCTCCTGAATAGGTGCGAACCGGCTGAATTCCACCACTGCCCTCAACCCCTTGCTGGGGTGTGTTAAATTTAACTGACTTTTAAGATATAGAAACAAGTGTCCTGTTTGCCATAAGTATCTCAGGAGAATTGCTTGCCCACAAGATGTTTTTCCGGACACCTTCATTTTCAATATGTAAACATTGAAATTATAATATTTTGAAATAAGAGGGGGGAAAGAACAGCCTGATTTAGCGACTTGAAGGATATTGAAAACCCTTAAGGCTGTTAAAAGTGTTTTTGAATTATAATTGGAACATGCTTTTCCTAGGATGACAAAATAAAGAGGAATTTTGTCTTTATAGAGGCAGGAGGGGGGTGCCTTCCCTCTCGTTAGCCTCCTATCTCTGGTTTGAAGCCAGACACACATTCACAACCTCGTCTTTGAGAGAACAGATCTGCTGCTGTAACAGATTCCCAGAAGAGAGTATTTCAGGTTGCCTTTAAAGATACAGCTTCTAAGAGTCACCTCTGCTGAGACTAACCATCTGTATCATGGTGGGTTTCTGGCTTTGTATCATCTTCTCCGTCTACCGACCTTTGTAAAAATCACATTAATCTTGATCCTTGGGGGCTTAAGGTACTGTAAAAAGTGTCATTTCCAAAACTCGATTATGCTGCTTTCCCTAATGTGTATCACGTTGCAAATAATCCTTATCGACTCTTACCTTAACTGCCTAGTTATAATAATCTGGAACTCTGCATGCTTTAAAAATGCTACCCAAGTCTCAACTTTTGGCTGCGAAGAACCCACGTATAAGCTTAATTCCTGAAACGGGAGGGACATACAAGTTCAATATATCTCTGTTGAAAATTAATCATCTTTGGGATTGACAGTTTCTCGGGGAAAAGCGATTACTTGAACCCTGCCCCGGAAGGGAAGCTATCTAAGTTGGGTTGAATTCTTAACAAAGCAGCTGGCAGATTCTCTTTAAAGTGGAAGCTCTCCAGCCAAATTGAGAGACTTGGTTTCCTGCTAAAAATTAGGGTGGTGCAGCAACAGACTCCTCAAACCTCAGGATGTTTTTTAAGAAGAAGAAAAAATCCTGTTTGGTGGCACATTCATGTTGGTTCTGCAATCAGAACTTAGCGTGGATGCCCTGAATCCTTCTGATTTAGTGTATTCCTTGGGTGGATTTGAGCGACTTATCTCTCTTCCACGTGGCCTGAATGATATCACCCGCTCTGGAGCGCTGATTTTGTGGCTTTGGGGGTGGTTCAGATTTGGGAAGCCGATTGCTGCCTCACCCTCACCGTCATCATGCATGTCAAATAAGCAATTAACTCTCTCTTGCCTTACTGACATGATCATATCACTCGATGTATCTCTTTCCTTCCTTTCTGTGTTGCTCTTCCCTCCCCTCCTTCCCTCCCTCTCGCTCTTGGCCTACAGATAGCTCGGGAGGCCGAGGCCGCAATCTTTCACCGTCAGCTGTTTGAAGAACTTTACCGTCACACTTCTATCAGCCGGAACCCTTCTGATGCCATGGCTGTCGGCTCTGTGCAGGCCTCTTTTAAGTGCTTAGCTTCTGCTCTGATAGTTTTGACCGACACCGGCAGGTAGGGACTCCAGAGTTAGCCAGAATAACCAAGTAAGCTTGCCTAGAGGATTTGTTAATGGTCGTTTTGAGATGCTCTGAAAAAAATAAAAATAAAGCAAATTTCCAGGTGGTGCTCCTCCATGTTAGTTAGGGTTCTCTCACAGCACTCTTAAAACTAAAAAAGAAAAAAATCAGCCTGTCTCCATCTGTCTTAACCAAGCAGGATTTGAGGTAGGTCGAAGCAGACTCAGAGAGGTTCGTGCATGAAGGAATGAGTGCACTGGTCACTGGCAGACTGGCGTGGGGTAAGGTGGCAAGTCTTGCACCAGGTGAGGCCAGGCGGTGGATGCAGACCAAGGAGGCCAAGACTCACCTGCTCTTGTGGAGGATGACCGTCTCTGTCCCCCCCCGTCCCAGCAAAGATGCTCAGCTGGGTGGATTCCTACCTTGGTCGCTTCCACCCTGGTTCTCCGCTCGACCCGCCATCCCTCTTTGCGCCTAAGCGGTGCCTGACGTGAACGCCGTCACCCGAACGCCTGTTGCTCTTGTAGATTGCTCGCGAAGCCGAGGCAGCCATCTTTCACAGACAATTGTTTGAAGAGCTCCGCCGGCTGGCCCCCCTGAACCGAGACCCTACCGAAGCCGCCGCTGTGGGTGCCGTCGAAGCCTCCTTCAAGTGCTGCAGCGGGGCCATTATTGTGCTCACCAAGTCTGGAAGGTAGGAGGCGGAAGGTGCTGGCAGAAGTCGCGAGGACTTTCTCGGATGGCCAGATAACAGACACGCCCTGCTTCTGAGCCTCTTCTCTTTCTCCCTCTCAAGCACAGGTTTTTGGTCTCTGGATGGAAGCGCTGCTAATGTAGCCTTGGACTAGGCCTTCTAGGAGCTTAGCCGGTGGTCCTCCAGCTTCACTCTGAACTTTAATAAACTTTGCATAGGGTTGGACAAGAAATCAAATGCACCACTGTCAATAATTAAGTTTGTGTATCACAGGCTTGCAGTGCCAGTGTTTCCCAACCTCCGGAACTTTTGAGGCAGTGTGGACTTCAACTCCCAGGATTCATGCTGGCTGGGGAATTCTGGGAGTTGAAGTCTGCACATCTCAACAAGTTGTCAAAGTTGAGAAGCAACTGTCTCGGACAATAACCATGAAACGGCGGCTTGCTGTGGACATGTGCAAACGAAAGGAGAAGCAAAGCGTAGTGGGAATTTTCACGGGGCTCATAATTTGTGTGGGAAGGTCTTAAAAAGCTTTTTAAAAAGAGGGCGCCTCCCAGGGCATCAACCTCCAGCAAATTTATTGAGTGGGCAATGCCCACCGCTCAACAGCTGTGTAATTCACTCCAAAAAAGAGTGCCGCTGAAACTTTGATCTCATTTTTATCAGCACACAGTTTTGCACATTTAAAGGGGGTGAGTTTGCTTGTGATTCAGTGTCTGATGGGACCCAGGCCACCATACTAAACTAATGTATATTTGAACATAGTGTGTTACATGTCTGCAATTTGTTTATATCTCTGTTGAAACTGCAGAGCGAATTTATTTTCTGCAGATCAGATCAAGCATGTCTGCACTATTACTATTATTATTTAGAATTGATGCAGAGTTCTAAATGATTGATTTTCCAAAACAAGGATTATCGGGGGGGGGGGGAGTATTTTTGCAGCTGCGGAATGCAGATTTGGAGGAAATAACAAAAAGAAGCAGCTGCAATGAGCAATCCAATATAATGGATTATATTGGCACACCTTGTGAAATAAGAGCATACTTCCTGCTTAACCTTTCTTCTCTCATAAAGGGTTCCTACCTACTGTTTGCTTACGTGTTTTGCAAATTTAGTTCTGGATCGTATTTCCCTAATCGTAGGTCTGTAAATGCTTTCGATCTCTTAGTAGATACCCAATTGCCTTATTTGCAAATGCTTGATGATGAGGGAAATTGGAAAGAGAAACCAACAATATTCCATTTAGAATGCTAATTCTGTAGACTGGTTGTTTCCTCCTGGGAACCAATATTTTTAAAATTCCGTATTTTTCGGAGTATAAGACGCAGCTTTTGCCTCAAAAAAGAGGCTGAAAATCTGGGTGCATCTTATACACTGAATACAGCATTTTTTTGCCTCCCAAAATCCCGCCCCTTTGTAAAAATGGCCCTGCAGAGCCTTTAGGAGGCTTGCAGAGTGCTCCTGGGGGCTGGGGAGGGCAAAAATTGAGCGAAAAACAGGCTGTTTTTTGCTCATTTTTGCCCCAGCCCCCAGGAGCACTCTATACGCCACTGAAAGGCTATTCATGCCCTCTTTTTTTGAAGAAGAATGGGCCCGTTTTTACAAAAAACGGACCATTTTGGGGAGGTCTGCAGAGTGTAAAACCCCCTTTTTTTAATTTGCCTCTTCAAAATCTTGATGCGTCTTATACTCTGAAAAACACAGTAATATTAGAACAGTTGAAATCACGATCTGCATGTATCAGTCTGAGGGTGTCTTTTTCCACCCTTTGTTCCTCCCCGCTTTTCGAAGCAAAACCGCACCTGTAGAATTGTGTGCTGTGTTGAAGCCAGCTGTCAGCGGTGAAGATGATTTAAGCTTCCCAAATCTTTTCCAGATCTGCCCACCTGGTGTCCAGGTACCGACCACGGGCCCCCATCATTGCTGTGACCCGTAATGCTCAGGCCGCCCGCCAGGCCCACCTCTACCGTGGCATTTTCCCCGTGTTGTGCAAGGACACAGCCCTGGATGCATGGGCTGAAGACGTCGATCTCCGCGTCAACTTGGGCATGAATGTTGGTAAGAAGTCATTTATGAGTCGCGGGTTTAACCCTTCCCGCAAGAGGAGCATGGAAGCCGAAGGGAGCTACTGCTGTGAAAATGCACTTTCCAGAAACTAGTAACATTTGGGGTGGTGGTGGTAAAGCAGGGGGCGCTCTCCAAACTTGGCAACTTTTTAAAGACCTGTGAACTTCAACTTGCAGAATTCCCAAGCCAGCCAGCCATACTGACTATGGAATTCTGGGAGTTGAAGTCCACAAGTCTTAAGGCTGCCAAGTTTAAAGGCTTCTGTTGTACGCCACCATAGGTACACTCCAGCAATAAAACTAACGTGCCCAGCATTGTGGGTATAAAATTCAGCCATTCCACTACAGGCAGTACTCTTACTGCAGGCTTCTTCTGCTGACTGCCAGCTGCCTGCAATTTGGCAGCTCGAATCTCACCACGCTCAAGGTTGACTCAGCCTCCCATCCTTCCGAAGTGGGTAAAATGAGGACCCAGGTTTTGGGGGGTTATATGCTAACTCTATAAATAGCAATAGCAGTTCGACTTATATACCGCTTCGTAGGGCTTTCAGCCCTCTCTAAGTGGTTTACAGAGTCAGCATATCGCCCCCACAGTCTGGGTCCTCATTTCACCCACCTCGGAAGGATGGAAGGCTGAGTCCACCTTGAGCCGGTGAGATTTGAACTGCAGATAGCAGCTGAAGTAGCCTGCAGTACTGCACCCTAACCACTGCACCACCTTGCTTAGGGCTGTAAAGCACTGTGAAGCAGTATGTAAGTGCTGTTGCTAAGTTGGAAGGAAGGAAGAGCCGTGATGGCACAGTGGTTACAATGCAGCATTGCAGACTAACTCTGCCAACTGCCAGCAGTTTGATCCTGAATGGCTTAAGGTTGCCTCAGCCTTCCATCCTCCTGAGGTGGGTAAAACGAGGACTCAGATTGTTGGGGGCAGGAGGCTGATTCTGTAAACCGCTTAGAGAGGGCTGCAAAGCATGTAAAGCGGTATATAAATCTTTAAGTGCTGTTGCTATTAAAGATGGTCATTAAGCGAACCAGTCATAAGTCAAAAGGACTATCTGGGGATTCCACATTAACCCCTCTTGCTTCCTCACTTTTCCTCTTTTGTTGCTGTTCCAGGCAAAGCTCGTGGATTCTTCAAGTCAGGCGATCTGGTCATCGTGCTTACCGGCTGGCGCCCTGGATCCGGTTACACCAACACCATGCGTGTAGTGCCTGTCCAGTAAAAGGGATCCGTGGCGACGAACACCCCCTCCTCCTGTCTCGCCAACCTCCCCTGCCTCTCTCGCATTAGACCAGCAACAGCTTGCCATTTTGTTCTTTATCTGTAGAGCGGGTAGTAGTGACTGCCCTAAGCCATTGAGTGCAGTAACTCGGGGGTGGGGACGAAGGGGTGGGGGGGGAAAGAGAGAGACTTCAATTTAGAAATACTTGAAATAGTTTGATAAGTGGAACCTCCCCCTCCCCCCATTTCTTCCTTGTCCCAGGCTATCCCGCCTTATTTGTTAGGAAGCCAGTATGATCCGGGCAGCAGCCGGGAATCGCCCTGTTTTTCTTCTGGAGCGATCCGCTTTGCAGGGAAACTAGGAATCCCGGCTGGCTTATTTAGTACGGCATTGTAGGCGAGGCTTGGCGTCCCACTTTGTCCTAAATCTCACCTTCCCAGCCTCTCTTCCTTTCTGTAAGTCTGTGTTGTCAACACTCTGCCAAAACACTCCACTCACGAGCTCTGCTACACTGTAGTTGGCTCGATTTTGGAGGGGCTCACTCTGGTCCTTGCCACGAGATACACCAAGAATGCTCATTCCCTCGTAAGCAGGATGCTCCTGACCTCCATCAGATCGACACACACACTCCAGTAGGGGTTGACACGAGAGCCCCCTCTCCTGCCCCTGGGAAGTTTTAGAAAGCAAATTTAACTCCCTTGTTCCTCCTTGCCTGTACCCAAGGGATATCAGAATATATTTTCACAGTGGGTTGGTTCAGGAATAGATTGCGCTGGTTTTTGACAGGATAGGAAGATTTGAGGAAAACCCAAACGTTGCTTACGAAACTGAAGGCGAACGAGCCAGGCAGGCCGCCGGAATTGTTCCCGTCACTGCACTCCGCCCAACCGAAGCTACCCAAGGTTGCTTGTGCCGCTGTTGTTGAGCTGTCTTGTGTTTCAGTTGAGTCACGCTTCCCGACAGTGCGCTCCGTAACTCTTCTCTATACATTACCTGCCGTTAAAAAAGAGATGCATCGGATTGTCAAGATGCCACTTTATTTACATCAATAAAGCAGAGTTCAACCCATCCTTTTTCCTGTTTTGAAGTTTACCAATCCGCTGCTGGGTTGCATGAGAAATAAAAAATGAACCGGGGAAGGGCTTTGAAAAGAGTATGACTGGCCCCATCCTCCTGAAATGGCCTTTGGTTCAAGCGGTAATTAAAATATCACTTCCTCTTCTGCAATCATGGTACAAATTGAGCCCGCCGTCTTCCCTTCCACACCTCAAATAGCAGGGGAAAAAAGTTGCGATGGAAAACGCAACCGCTGGCTGGGGAATTCTGGGACTTGAAGTCCAGACATCTTCAAGTTGCCACGGTTGAGAAACACTGGTTTAGTATGTATAGTTTCTCCTTTGAGTTTGTTTTTTTGCACATAACAAAGGAAGATAAAAGCTATTAGGAATTCCTGTTATTTCATCTTTACATTGCTAAAATGTGTAGCTATAGACGCGAAAATAGTTGGACTTCAACGTCGCAGAAATAGAGATGGGTATTGAAAACTCCCTGGTGAGCTTGCTCTGTTCTGCCTTTCTTCCTTTCACCTCGGATGACCGGCCAGACAAAGCCATAGCTTACAGCAACCCTTTGTTTAATTATTGTGTTGGGCCTAAATGGGTTCCCACAGACAAAACAAAAAACAAAAAAAACCAGTGGTAGAAGCTGGAACTTTGCAAGACACAATGCCCATTATTTAATTTTTACAAAATTAAAAACTGGGACAAAGTTTGTGGATAGATTAGGGCCCCAAAGGAGCAGCTTTGCTGCTCCTTCTGCTTAAGACAAATTATTTACCTATCTGCTACATAGGCCATTCTAGCTCAGGAATTATGTACTTAAAACGCAGCAATACCACAATTGGGATCAGAAATTCCATTTTAAAGGAGATAATAGCAATAGCAGTTAGACTTATATACCGCTTCGTAGGGCTTTCAGCCCTCTCTAAGCGGTTTACAAAGTCAGCATATCGCCCTGGTTTACAAAGTCAGCATATCGCCCCCACAGTCTGGGTCCTCATTTCACCCACCTCGGAAGGATGGAAGGCTGAGTCAACCTTGAGCCGGTGAGATTTGAACTGCAGATAGCAGCTGAAGTGGCCTGCAGTACTGCACCCTAACCACTGCGCCACCTCGGCTCCAAGTGAGTTTCACCCCTTATGACCTCTTTTGCCATAGTTGTTAAGCGGATCACTAATTAAGTGAATCATGCGGCCATTATGCAAATCTGATTTCCCTATTGATTTAGCCAACTTGGAAAGTCTCAAAAATGGCCACCAGATGACTCCAGGATGCCACAATTATAAATGCTGCCCTTTTGCCAAGTGTCTGAATTACGATCGTGTAACCATGGGCTCTACAGTGGTTGTAAGTGTGAGGACCAGTCATAAGTTACTTTCTTCAGTCCCGCTGTAACTTTAAATGGCTGCTACACTAATCATTGTAAATGGAGGCTTACAGTAGTTTAGTTCATTTAGAATCTGCTGAATTTCACCCCCACTTGAAGGGCAATTCTGCGCCCTTCCCATTGCTGGGGGAGAAATCCCTTGCCGGGTCTTAGGCGCAAGGGATATCCTGGAAGCATTCCAGTGGGTTTACTTCCAATAAAGGAGTATATTTGTAGCTGGTGGTTGGAAGGAGGGGTCTATGGGGATTCTCAACTATCCTGGTCGTCCCAAAGGGCCTTTTTTTTTCAAGAGGCAACTGGACTGTCTGGAGTTTTTTTTTTCCCTCTGAAGATGTTTCCGCTTCCCACCCAAGAGGCTTCTTCAGCTTCCTTCACCATTCAGTCAGAGCTGAAGAAGCTTCTTGCGTGAGAAGCAAAACGTCTTCAAAGAAAAGAAAAACCAGAAAGTCTTTTTTTAGGTGGGGGGGAGGGAAACCCCAACTTTTGCAATCTCCGAGCTTGCTTGTTTTCTTGCAGGCGTTTCGTTACCCAAATAGGTAACATCATCGGGATTCCAAGGGCTAGCAGAAAAACCCACTCCGTTGTAGCACTGATGATGTTACAAGTTAGGGTAATGAAAGGTCTGCAAGAATATAAGCAAGCTCAGAGGGTTTACTGCTGAGTAAACGGCAATCAGATTTGGAGGAAGGACTTTTGGCCTGCTCACTCAGGGCATTATATTGCAGCCCCTGCTCCCATGTGGTCTCTGCCCGAGAAGGACCCTCAATCTATTCTTTCCATATTCTATTCTTTCCATATTCTTTTCTATTCTTTCCATATTCTATTCTATTCTTTTCTATTCTTTCCATATTCTATTCTATTCTTTTCTATTCTTTCCATATTCTTTTCTATTCTTTCCATATTCTTTTCTATTTCCATATTCTATTCTATTTCCATATTCTATTCTTTCCACATTCTATTCTTTTCTATTCTTTCCATATTCTATTTCCATATTCTATTCTTTCCACATTCTATTCTTTCCATATTCTATTCTATTCTTTCCATATTCTTTTCTATTCTATTCTTTCCATATTCTATTCTATTCTTTCCATATTCTTTCCATATTCTATTCTTTCCCTATTCTATTCTTTCCCTATTCTATTCTTTTCTATTCTATTCTTTCCATATTCTATTCTTTTCTATTCTATTTCCATATTCTATTCTTTCCACATTCTATTCTTTCCATATTCTATTCTTTCCATATTCTATTCTTTTCTTTCCATATTCTATTCTAAGACACCCCCAGGGAGCCAACTCCGTCCTCGGGAGGCCGCGGCCCCTTTAAGAGCGAAGGAGCTTTTTTATTTTTTTTATTTCCCTCCTTCCCAGGCCGGCTTGACCCCTACCCCTCCTTTCTTGCTGATGGGGCGTGGCCTTGCAGCGACGGTGTTAGAAGGAACCAATGGCGGCGCGAGGCGGGAGCCGGACTGCCGCCGCTCATAGGCTGCCGGAGGGGGCGGAGCCTGAGCCGGCCGATCGCGAGCCCGCCGGGAGTGACGGCGCGCTGCAGGGATTCGGGGAGGGGAGGGGGGAAGAAGGGGAGGAGACGGTCGCGCGCTGCCGCCGCGCAGGTATGCGAGTCGCGCGGTGCCCGTGTCGGCCGCTTCGTGGGAATGGGGCGGTATGCGAGGTGGTGACTCGCGGGCCAGGAAGAGAACTCCGGGGTTCAGCCGCGCCTCGGGATGGCGGGTTGGAGGGTCCTTGTCCTGCTGCTGCCCCGAGGAAGCTGCGGAGCTGAAGGAGCCGCCGCCGCCTTTGTATGTACGTCGGGATCCGCTGAAGGGGGAGAGGCGTTGGGGGGGGGGTGTCTGACTCGGGCGGGGGCTGGCTTTCTGCCGTCGTCGAAACCCGAGAGGAAGTGTGTGTTTGTGTGTAGACACGTGTCGCCTTCCCGTCTCGTGGGAAAGAAGTGCGGGTTTCCGAGGAAAAGCGACTCCTTTTCTTCTGCAATCATTTTAGTTCGGCTCTAACTCGGGCAGACGCTCTGCGGGGGCTTTGCTTTCTGACGTCGTCGCAACTCGGGAGGAAATGCGTGTGTGTATGTGTGGACACGTGTCTGGGGTGTGTGTATATATATACACGTGTCGCCTTCCCGTCTCGTGGGAAAGGAGTGCGGGTTTCCGAGGAAGAGAGGCTTTTCTTCTGTAATCGTCTTTGCTCGGACAGACGACCTCCTTGCAGAAACCATGCGGGTGCCTTGCTTTCTCCCGTCATCGGAACTCGGGAGGAAATATGTGTGTGTGTGTGTACAGACACGTGTCTGTTTCCCATCATCTGGGAAAGGAGTAGAAGAGAGGCTCCTGCGGGAGGGGGTTTCTAACTCGGACAGATGACCTCTTGCAGAAGCTCTTAAGGCTGCTTGGCTTTCTGCAGTCGTCGGAACGCCGGGGTGCAGAAGCGTGTTGGCTTCCCGTCTCGTGGGAAAGGAATACGGGTTACCCGGGAAGAGAGGCACCTTCGACTCGGAGAGTGGGTGTGTGTGTCTAACTGGGGTAGAGGACCTCTGTGCAGAAGTCCTGCAGGTGCCTTGATTTCTGCAGTCGTGGGAACCTGGGAGAGGGTTAAGGGTCTCGTGGGGAAGGAGTACCGATCCAGGGAAAGAGTTAGGGGTAGCTGGTTGTTGGAAGCCGGCCCTGTCCTGGGGGCTGTGAGCACCAAGGCAATTGAGCCCAGCATTTCTGTTGTTAAGTGAGACATCGGCTAAGTGAGTTTTGCCCCTTTTCTTTTCCACCTTCCTTGCCACAGTTGTTAAGTGAATCGCCGCAGTAGCATGGTTGTTAAGTGAGCTTCCCCTTGGCTTTGAAGGTCCACCAAGAGGGGATTATGTGATCCCAGGACACGTAAATAGCGGTCGTAAATAGGAGTGTCTGAATTTTGATCAGGTGACCGCCAGGATGCTGCAACGGTCGTAAGTGTGAAAAATGGTCATAAGTCACTTCTTTAGCGATGTAACTGTCAAACAGTCACTAAAAATCAACTGTTGTAAGTTGAGGACTATCTGTACGAGTTGAGCAGCATGAGGACAGCCACACCGGCCCCAATTCTCGGCTTAATGCTGGGTATCCTGGGCTGGCCCTGCTTCACCTGACCCACCTTGGAGGGTTGTTGTAACATCAAAAGTGTGGAATTGAGCCCTGGCGCGCAAGAGGTGATTAATGGGCACTGGATGCCATTTACCGTCAGTGTTTGAGTGGAGCAATTTCCTTTGGTCCCTTTGAGTCAGTGCAACTGTCTAGACAAATTTCTGCATCTTCTGGGCACGGTTTTACAGAAGTGGTTTGTCGTTGCCCCTTTCCTAGGGCTGGGAGCATGTGGCTGGCCCAAGATCCATCCAACTTGGCTTGGTGTCACAGGCGGAGCTAGAGCTCCCAGGCTCCTGCTCTCTAGCCTGAGGCCTAAACCAGACTGGCTCTCTCTTGTAAGGCTTGTAAAAGAAATAAACAATTTAATTTGCTTTGTTCTTGGTTGGGGAAAACAGAGTTGCCAGCTTCTCAGCATTAAATCCCTCAATTTAGCTCCGCTGCTTCTAATGGAGAGAATTTCCTTTCTCCTAACCTCATTGACAAAACTATCATTTGGAATGGCTCTTTTTGCGACAGATTTCTGCTCTTTTAATTCTGTCCAGTTGGGTGGGATTATGAGGGTTGGCAAATATTAAAGGACGAATAATCTCTGCCAGCTATGTAGCCTATTTTTAAAAAAATATATATATAAAATTAGGCTGGCAAAGAATGCTGAACTCTTTGGATCCAAAACAGTCACTTTTCGATATCTGGCAGGGATGTCTGCAGGGTATGGTAAAAAAATAAAATAAAATAAATCACAAGGTAGCCACAATATAATCTCTGTGAATCTTTGTCTGGTTTGTATGTGCATTGGCAGAGATGTTTTTTATGGCGGGTCTATACTTTAAATCAGGGGTCTACAAACTTGGTAGCTTTCCCAAGCTAGCTGGGGAATTCTGGGAGTTTGAAGTCCACCAGTCAGCTGCCAAGTTTGGAGACCCCTGCTTTAAATTCTGGATTTTGTCTTTCATTGGTCTGGGACTGCCATTAAATTCAGTCTAGATATTATGAAACGGGCTATACAAGGGATCAGCAACCCATTCGCTCTGGAGCCGCATGTGGCTCTTTCATTCCTCTGCTGTGGCTCCCTGTTGCTGGTCGGCTCCACAATTGATAGGGCTTTCGGTTAGGACAGGTGGAGGAAAAAGGATGCCATGCTAGGAGGAGACTCTATGGTGGGGGAGCCGGTCTTCTGGTCAGAAGAGGAGAAGGATGCCATGCTAGGAGGAGACTCTATGGTGGGGGAGCCGGTCTTCTGGTCAGAAGAGGAAAAAGGATGCCATGCTAGGAGGAGACTCTATGGTGGGGGAACCGGACTTCTGGTCAGCAGAGGAAAAAGGATGCCACGCTAAGAGGAGACTCTATGGTGGGGGACCTGGACTTCTGGTCAGCAGAGGAAAAAGGATGCCATGCTAGGAGGAGACTCTATGGTGGGGGACCTGGACTAATGGTCAGCAGAGAAAAAAGGACGCCATGCTAGGAGGAGACTCTATGGTGGTGGAACTGGACTTCTGGTTGGCTCCAGAATTAAACAGGGGGCTTCCTGTTAGGACCTGTGTGGCTCTTTGAGTGTTTAAGGTTGCCAACCCCTGTGCTATGCTATCTGTTTCCCTAATTCCAGCAGTTTAGGAATTGTAGTTCAGTATAAGAGGGAGGGGTTCCCCACCAGTACCCAAAATCCTACTTTATTTTTTAATTTGTCGTCTTGCAATCCAAGATACGAATATGCAATTAGGGGGGGGAAAAGAACCGTTATAAAATTTTGGGAGGTTTGCCTCCTCCTTCGAGCTGATATCAAGACCCTTTTAAATATAATTCAGACGGTACCAATAAGGGTTAGGGTGCCTTCAAAGGTTTTGTAGTTCCGCCAGTGTCATCGTTCGGTCCTTAAAAACCGCATCCTGTCTCACCCGGGTTTGCCGAGAGAGAAAGAGAGAGGGTGAGCCACAAAATTGGCACCAGCCTTTTCCTTGCTCTTTTTTCTTTTTCACAATCCCGGCTTTGTCTGCAATTATCAACACGAACAAGGGAGGGGGAAGAAAGTATCCTATTCAAGTTTTGAGTGTCCTAATTTCTGCCCAGGGAAGGACTCCGGACCTGGCCAAACTGAGCTGGACACAGAGCGACTCCTGCAAACTGAGATTATTACCCAGTTTGGGGTTGCAGAAGGTGAGAGCAATCCGTGGGGGGGTTTTTTGCCCTCCGAAGTTGTGAGTGCCTCATCCCTGGAGGTTTTCAAGCCATGTGCCCAGAATGGTATTAGGCTTATAGCCACAACTGAGCTCAAAAGTTTTATGTTGCTAAGCGAGACATTGGTTCAGTGAGTTTCGTCCCAACCGATGACCTTTCTTGCTACAGTTGTTATGTGAATCACTGCAGTTGTTAAATTAATATCACGGTTGTTAAGTGAATCTTTGACTAGGTCAAAGATTCACTTTGTCTTGTCGCTGTTCTGACCGAGGCTTCCCAAGAGCCTGAAGCAAACTCCTTGTCCTGACAAAAGCCCCTTTTATTCATTGACTGTGAATTCTGCTCATTCACATCCAGCAAAATCTTTCGAGGGAGGATTTATGATCACAGACCTTATCTGGCTTGGAGAGATGCCAGGCTAATTTCTGCTAAAATTTGGCAAGGAGTCTCGGGAGAGTCACGAACCAATTAAGCGAACTAATCGTCTCCTGCAAACTCCACTCCCCTTTCGCTCCTCTTTTATTTCCTCTGGGAGGGGCCTTTCATCGTCCACCTGTGGCCTTACTCCCAAGCCGACCTGTTCTTTAGCTGTTCCCTTCGTCTGGCAGCTCTGCGCATGCACACACTGGGAACAGACTCCAGCTGTTCATCTGCCTCACTGATGTCTGACTCTGAAGGCAGCTGATAACTGGCATATGGCTCTGGCCCCCTCTCTGCCTCCGACACAGAGCCCTCCTCAGAGCCTTCCCCAGACTCCAGGACTGGCCCATGTTCCTCCCCAACCTCCTCACTGTCTGAATTTTCTGCCAGCTCTGCCGGCGGGCCACAACAGTCGGAAGGTTGCAAAAGCTGATCATATGACCCCGGAGCACTGCAAACATCGTTAAATATGAACCAGTGGCCTAGCATCCAAAATTTGTTTCATGTGACTCATGGGGGTGCTGCAACGGTTATAAGTGTGAAGAAAAAACAGTTATAGGCCACTTTTTTCAGGGCGTCTCTAATGGTATTGTAAGTTGAGGAGTGCCTCGAGCACGGGGCTGGACTAGAAGACCTCCAAGGTCCCTTCCAACTTTTGTTATTCTATATTCCGCTCTGCTTTCCATTGGTTGCGCTTATGGCCAATAGTGGCTGCTTTCTTTGCCTTCTCTTGTTTTCCTTCCTGGCTGAAGGATGCGTCTTGTTCCCAGCACGAAGATTCTTTGTGAGTTGGTAGCGAGCGTGGCCTCTTTGCACAGGATTGTTGTGATGCGGTTTTGTTCCTCCCTCTTGCAAATCCATCTCTTCCCCGTTGGGACAAAACGTCTGGTTCTTATTGAATTGAATTGAATTTTATTATTTGTATGCCGCCCTTCTCCGGGAGGGACTCAGGGCGGCGAACAACTCAAAAGGGGAGAAGGGGAACATAGAACACAATAAAAATAGTTAAAATAGCCAAGAATTACACAACCACACAGGTCGAGAGGGGAGGGGAACTCATCAACCCCAGGCCTGCCGGCAAAGCCAGGTTTTGATGGCTTTTCGGAAGGCCTGGAGAGAGGTGAGGGTCCGAATCTCTGCGGGGAGTTCGTTCCAGAGGGCCGGAGCTGCCACAGAGAAGGCCCTCCCCCGGGTAGTAGCCAGGTGGCATTGGCTGGTAGACGGAACCCGGAGGAGGCCAACCCTGTGTGATCTAATGCAGTGTTTCTCAACCTTGGCAACATGAAGATGTCTGGACTTCAACTCCCAGAATTCCCCAGCCAGCGAATGCTGGCTGGGGAATTCTGGGAGTTGAAGTCCGGACATTTTCAAGTTGCCAAGGTTGAGAAACACTGATCTAATGGGTCTTTGGGAGGTAATTGGCAGCAGGCGGTCTCTCAAGTACCCAGGTCCAATACCGTGGGTTCCCTTCCAACGTTTTCCTCTTGTGCCACTTGGGCATGTCAGTTCATTTGGTCTTGCTTGGTCTTGTTCCTGTTGGCAGAGGTATCTCTTTAGAGCCCTGAGGATACCAGGAATGTGAGAAATTGGGACATTGGGCAACACACACCTATAAACCATGTTTCCCCAAAAATAAGACAGGGTCTTATTTTCTTTTGGGCCCCAAAAGAAGCACCTGGCCTTATTTTCAGGGAGGCCTTATTATTTTTGAGGTGCAGGAGGCGGCGAGCGTGGTCACCTCATGGCTGCTGCTATGTTGCAATATTTTCAGGGAGGGCTTATTTTAGCGCATGCGCTCAAAAGCCCAATTGGGCTTATTATCCTGGGAGGTCTTATTTTTTTGGAAAAACAGGTTATTTTACATGAATTCAGTGCCACCATGTCTTCTTTTTAGAATTTGTATTTTCCCATGATAGTTTCTATCTTTTCTAGTCACCAAAATCTATTAAGGGGGAGCAGAATAGATGCTCAATATATGACGGCAGGACCCAAAATCGTTTTTCTGCAGAAACGTTTTATTGCTTTCGAAAGAATACCGTCTTTTTCGGAGTATAAGACGCATCTTTTTCCCCCCTAAAAGAGGGTGAAAATGTGGGTGCGTCTTATACACTGAATGTAGACCCACCCACCCACCGGCCCCAACCCTTTGGCTTCTGCCTCCCAGCAATTTACCTCTTTGCAGCAAAGTGGGAAGGGGCTTCAATAGGCTATAGCAGTGTTTCTCAACCTTGGCGACTTTAAGCCCTGTGGACTTCAACTCCCAGAATCCCCCTGGCTGGGGGATTCTGGGAGTTGAAGTCCACAGGGCTTAAAGTCGCCAAGGTTGAGAAACACTGGGCTATAGCAGTCCCTGCAGCCTCAAAAAGCTGATGATCTGGAGAAACTGAAAGTGAAACTTGCTGTTTGCTCCACATGGCAAATTGCTGGGAGACAGAGGCAGATTTTTTTTTCTTGTGCTCATCAGGCTGTTTGCTGCAAGGAGGTAAGTCAACAACTATAAATACCTATAGAATGTTCAAATTATTCGACTTATTTTTGAAAGACTGCTTTATTATTACTCTAGACAACTTAACAAAATGAAGAAGCTTTTTAAAAATAAATGCTTGATCTGAAGAGGCCCAGTGCTATTGTCTTAAAAAGTGCTATTCTTTTAAATAGCAGAGAATAACTATACTTCCAGAAAGCACATCAATTTTAACAGCATCTGTACAAGTATAGTCTGAAATATTAACACTACAAATTGTGTATATTGTCTGTACTGTTTGTTGCAAGGAGGCAAATTGCTGGGAGGCAGAAGCAGATATTTTTCCCTTGTTTTCCTCCCCAAAATCTAGGTGCGTCTTATACTTCGGAGCGTCTTATACTCTGAAAAATGCAGTAAATAATGGATTAAAAAGCCCAATATGGAGACAATGGCCTTATTCATTATGGTTTAATATTATAAGTGAATTTGAGACTAGCCAATTCCATTTCTTTCCTTCCCTTTTCTAGCATGGCTATTAGGAAGGGTGCAGAATAAATTGTGTCCACACATACCCTATTAACCTTTCTCAACCTGGCAGCCTTTCAAGCAACGGTGGCTTTAAAGAATTCTGGGAGTTGAAGTCCAGGGGCCGTAAAGGGGCCGTAGTCGTCGTTCCCCCCCCCCCCCCCGCTTTAAAGACACTCGAAAACCTGGGCTGAGAAAAGGCCTGTGCCCCACTGGGAAAACACAGATGTGAGCCAAGATCCCATTGCGGTTCTTTGAGCTGTGACTGGGAATCAGTGGGAGGCACAAATAGATAATCTTAAAGCGTGTGCCAAGTGCCGCTTTGAGTTATTTATAAAAATAATTAAGGCGAGATATAAATAAATTTGACTTTGTGGGCCGTATAACCTACAGCCACCTCCAATCCGGTTCTCCTTGTCCCCTCTTCATGTCCTGCGGCCCCTTTACGAGTCAGTTTTATTGCTCCTGTTTGCAATAGAGTTTGACTCTGTACTGTACTGTGTTTGCTCTCCTCTCTCTGTCTCTCTCTGCCTCTCTGTCTGTGTCTCTTCCTTTCTCTCTGTCTGTCTGTCTCTCTCTCTCTGTCTCTCTCTCTGTGTCTGTCTGTCTGTGTCTCTGTCTCTGCCTTTCTCTCTGTCTCTGTCTCTGCCTCTCTCTTTCTGTCTGTGTCTCTCCCTATCTTTCTCTGTCTCTGTCTGTCTGTCTGTCTGTCTCTCTCTCTCTCTATCTCTGTGTCTGTCTTGGTCTCTGCCTTTCTTTCTGTCTCCCTCTCTGTCTGCCTTTCTCTGTGTCTCTGTCTGTCTGTGTGCCTCTCTCTCTGTCTCCCTCTCTGTCTGCTTTTCTCTGTGTCTCTGTCTGTGTCTCTCTGTCTGTCTGTCTGTCAATATATTTTAGACTGTTTTTGTTAAAGATTTATACCGTGTATGAGTTCTGGGAAGTCGGGTGAGGGAAGGCTGGGGGTGGGGGGTTGGGGGGGGTGGAAGGGAGGGATATATATCAGGTTTGACGAGAGGTGTTAGATTTTAATGTAATTTGATTCCACATGTATAGTGTCTTTTTCTCTCTCTTTAAAACTAGGATATGTTAAGTATATTGATATGGAAGCGGAAATACACCAATGAGAGGAAGAGTGGGAAGCAGAAGGGAGAAGAAATGTGAGAAGAGAGGGATAGGAGAGAGGGTAAGGGGGGAAGATGAGGAGGAGAAGGAGGAGTGGAATGTAGAGAGAGGAGAAGGAGAAAGGAAGGGGAAGTAGAGTAGGAAAGGAAGATGGAGGGAAGATAGGAAGTAAGAGAGAGGTAGAAGAAAGAGGTATATGGAGAGTAGAAGAGCTAATAATGGCTGTTAACTTTTTGGGGGGCGTTGATGACAAGAGGAACTGATGTAATCATTATTTAATACTATATGATACTGGCTATGTATAGTATATATGTGATTGTATGTTATGAAAATGGAAATAAAAATATGTTTTTTTAAAAAAAAGCAAATTGACAAATAAAACTTGAGTCGAGTCCTTTAGTCCAGGGGTGTCAAACTCAAGTTCCCGCAAGGTAGATCCGACCCGCAGGGTGCTTAGATCTGGCCTGTGGGGCTGGCCTGAAAATAGCAAAGGATCGACCCGTGGTGCTTCTGGCAGTCAAAATGGAGCAAGAGCGGGGGGGGGCACACGTAGCCCGTTGTGCTCCATTTTCAACCTGGACAGCCTCCTGCAGCACTGCTGGTCCAAATGGGGCATAGGGGCGGGGTGGGGTGGGCACGCTGCATCCCATTTTGGCCAGCAACGTGCAGCAAGAGTCCGCCCAGGCCGAAAACGGGCCACAGGGCAAACACACGGGCCCCAATTTGGCAAGCAGGGTACTGCATAAATCATACATCCTGTCTCTTCCCCACTTCGGCCACCACCCGCGGAGGAGAACTACAATGCTAATCCGGCCCTGGAAGAAATCCAGTTTGACACCCCTGTTTTTAGTCCCTCCTCTTGACTGGAGAGATCAGCCCAAATCTCCCTCCCTCTAAACCATTCTGGCTTTTAATAAATCACCAATAGAACAATATTCCGTACCTGAGTAGGAAGATTTTTTTTTTCGACTGAAAGAAACCGGCTTGATCTGGGCAGAGAGGGAAGGGTGCGAAAGAGAAAGGGACAGATTGTCAAGATTATGTTCCTGGTTATGTTTCTAATCAGTTTTTTTCTCCTCCAGTGCCCCGAAATGTTTTTTTTTAATTATTTGATTTTTTTAATTGAAAATTTTAAAAAAGCTTTTACAAATATTTACCTCCCCTCCCCGCCCAAGCCCACCCACCCCAACCTCCCCCCCCCCCAATCTTCCCAGAGCAAATACAGGGTATAAATCTTTAACAAGCATATTCTACAATAAAGTAAAAGAAAGTATCATCTTTCATTTGTGCTTTAACTCCTCTTTTGTTAGGCTAACTCTAAACAGATTATCTCATTCCTTGCTTTTTTAGTCATAAACTATCTGGAATTTTTTAGTCCCGTATTTATTTTGAATATAGTCAATCCATCTTCTCCAGTCCATTTTATATTTCTCATCTGAGTGATCCTTATGATATGCTGATATTTTAGCCATCTCTGCTAAGTTTGTTACTTTTAATGTCCATTCTTGAATAGTAGACAAATCTTCCTTCTACATTTCCCCGAAATGTCTTTTGTGTAACTCTTCCAAACCAGGTTTGAGAGCACCGTGCTTCTCAACCTGAGCCATTTTCATGTAAGTGGACTTCAACTCCCAGAATTCCCCAGCCAGCCGTGATTCTGGGAATTGAAGTCCGCGTGTCTTCAAGTAGGCAAGCTTCAGAAACATTTGCCTTTGTAACTTTTGGAATTTACTGGCGAGGAGGGTTTGTCAGGCTGAACCTCCGTTACGAAAGGGAACAAGGTCGGCAGATGCTGATCCGCTAAATCGGGATGAAATTGCCTTCCAGTGGAGTAAAAAAGATGCTGTCATTTAAACCTCGATTATCTCTGGAGATATCAAGACACAATATCAAGAGAGATCAAGACACAAGGGACATGGTGGCTCAGTGGCTAAGACGCTGAGCTTGTCGATCAGAAAGGTCGGCAGTTCGGCGGTTCGAATCCCTAGCACCTCGTAACGGAGTGAGCTCCCGTGACTTGTCCCAGCTTCTGCCAACCTAGCAGTTCGAAAGCACATAAAAATGCAAGTAGAAAAATAGGAACCACCTTTGGTGGGGAGGTAACAGCATTCCGTGCGCTTTCAGCATTGAGTCCTGCCGGCCACTTGACCACGGAGGTGTCTTCGGACAATGCTGGCTCTTTGACTTTGAAATAGAGATGAGCAGCGCCCCCTAGAGTCGGGAATGACTAGCACACATGTGCGAGGGGAACCTTTACCTTATCTCTCTGGAATATTCCCTGTCTTGCTTGGTTTAGGATACGATGAACAGCAAAACAGAACTCCGGGGCACAGCTCAAAAGGAGCTCCTTGTGTTCCTGCGTGTTGGCCAAGCCCATTTTATAAGACTCCTGTCCATCCCCAACGTTGGAGCTCTTGCATAAAGACGGGGCTACCCTTGATCGGTTGGCATAATCCGATGAAATGTGAACAGTGAATTGGGAACAGTGCAGTGGTGGGTTTCAAAAAAATTTCGAACCTACTCTGTGGGTGTGGCCTCCTTTGTGGGAGTGGCTTGCCGGCCATGTGACCTGGTGGGAGTGGCTTGCCAGCCATGTGTTTTCTTTCTTTCTCTCTCTCTCTCTCTTTCCTTCCTTTTGTCTCTCTGTCCCTTTTTCCTTTTTTTCTTTCATCTCTCACTTTTTCTTTTTTCTTTTTTTATTTCTTTCTTCCTTTCTTTCTCTCTCTGTGTGAGTCTGTGTCTGTCTGTCTGTCTGTCTGTCTGTCTGTCTGTCAGTGGTGGGTTTCAAAAATTTTTGGAACCTCTTCTGTAGGTGTGGCCTGCTTTCCGGGTCCACTGGTGGAACCTCTTCTAACCGGTTGGGTAGATTTGACGAACCGGTTCTACCGAATAGGTGCGAACTGGCAGGAACCCACCTCTGGAACAGTGGTGAAATTCAGATTTTTTTTTTCCTACCAGTTCTGTGGGCATGGCTTGAGGGGGCGTGGTGTGGGCTTGGTGGGCGTGGCAGGGGAAGGATACTGCAAATTCTTCACTCCCGCCCCACTCTGGGGCCAGCCAGAGGTGGCATTTGCCGGTTCTCCGGACTTCTCAAAATTTCCGCTTCCGGTTCTCTGAACTTCTCACAATTTCCTCTACCGGTTCTCTGAACTACTCAAAATTTCCGCTTCTGGTTCTCCGAACTACTCAAAATTTCTGCTACCGGTTCTCCGAACTACTCAAAATTTCCGCTATCGGTTCTCCGAACCTCTCAAAATTTCCGCTACCGGTTCTCCGAACTACTCAAAATTTCCGCTACCGGTTCTCCAGAACCTGTCAGAACCTGCTGAATTTCACCCCTGCTTGGGAACCTCTGCTGGGTGACTGCTTAATGTGAGCATTGCCACGTGGATCTTTTTGGGCCAAATAGCTGGGGTCAAATCCTTCTTGGCAGGCTGCCTAGGAAAGGAGCAATGGGTTTTTTGTGGCTTGCTTCTTAGCAAATCAGCTGTGAATGGCCCTTTGTTTAACTGCTTCTAAAATACAAGGTGCTCAGGAAGCCTCCAGGTACAGTGAATGGGCTCTTAAGAGCTGAGCAGACAGCCTTAAGACACACCCCCTCCTGCTCCCCACCTAGTTTCAAAGCTGAAGAATAGAGGCTAAGCCCCCTTTTCCTTCTGGATGCTAAGATCATTTCCAGAGGTTGAGCACTCCTATTGTTTCGTACCTGGCCTTTCTCCTGGGGGGGGGGAGATTGCACCCCCCTTTATGTCCTATGTTTCAATAAGACAATCTTGAGAGGCTCCCCAAAGCCGTTGCTACCATCCATTCCCTCCACAAGTCGGGGGCCGTGAAAATATCTACAGACCCCTCACATCCCGAACATAAATTATTTCAACTTCTACCCTCAAAACGACAATATAGGATATAGCACACCAGAATAGAATTCTTTATTGGCCAAGTGTGATTGGACACACAAGGAATTTGTCTTTGGTGCATAGGCTCTGTGTACATAAAAAGAAAAAGAAAATCGAATACATTCATCAAGAATCATAAGGTACAACACTTAGTGATAGTCAAAGGTTACTAATAAGCAATCAAATCGTACTAGGAAAGAAAGAAAACAATATAAATTGTAAAGATACAAGCAACATTCCCTAAGTGGGAGGCGATAGGTAATAGGAAGGATGAGAATAATAATAGTAATACAGTCTTAGCAAATAATTTCACAGTATTGTGGGGTTTAGTTGTTCAGCAGAGTGATGGCATTTGGGGGAAAAAACTGTCCTTTTGTCTAGTACTTGTACTTGTACTTGACGCCTCTTCACCCATCGTGGGTATAGGCGACTTCCATGGAAATTTGGTGCCACTGTTTTCGGTCCTGGGCTAGGGTTGTCAGGTGGTGCAGCCAGTCGCTATTATATGATTTTCGGCTAAGATTGAATGGGCGCATGACTATATCTTCGGCTTTCCGTTTGAAGTGACGCAGAGTGGTTAGACGAACACCTCCTTTTGGCCTTTTCCAGGTCGGACCAGGCTCTGCAAGCAGGGAAATTTTTGGGATTCGATTTTCTGGCATTTTGTCTAGTTATTCTGTTCTATTCTATTCTTATTCCTATTCCATTCCATTATATTCCTATTCTATTACTATATATTCTAGTCATTAAGATAATGGGAGACAAGCGCTCCATAAACAGATTTTGTTCGTAGTGTCTTTTCTTTTCAATATAGTTGTCGATCATTTTTCACCCAGGAGTGACTTATATTTTCTAGGGCTGTGCAAAATGTCTTGAGTTTTAGATTTAAAACAGCGTGTTCCTATCCCACCGAAAGAGTTCCAGAACTACTCCATTCCATTCGGGAAGAGTTTTGAGCTCAAAACTTGCTGCATTTTGAATCTGAAAGTGACATTTTGAGCTTGGAAGGATTCCAAAATATTTGGGACAGAGTGATGATAGGGCTTGTTTTGAATTCCTAGCATTTTGGAGGTCGCCAGTACTTTGTTCCCATGCAAAGACGGGGAATGTTGTAATATTGCAGAGCCAAACGAAAGTCACAAGTGTCGAGCGTTGTTTTGGTAGCTGGTATTTTATTATTTGTAATGGCTCTATAGGGTGGCTCAGTGGCAAAGGCGCTGAGCTTGTCGATCAGAAAGGTCGGCAGTTCGCCGGTTCGAATCCCTAGTGCCGCGTAACGGAGTGAGCTCCCGTTCCTTGTTCCAGCTTCTGCCAACCTAGCTGTTTGAAAGCACGTAAAAAATGCAAGTAGAAAAATAGGAGCCACCTTTGGTGGGAAGGGAGCAGTGTTCCGTGCGCCTTTCGTGTTTAATCATGCCGGCCACATGACTACGAAGACGTCTTCGGTCAACGCTGGCTCTTCGGCTTAGAAACGGAGATGAGCACCGCCTCCTGGAGTCGGGAACGACTAGCACATATGTGCGAGGGGAACCTTTACCTTTAATGGGTCTGGTATCCTTCTAGTCCCTCCCGCTCAAAAACCTGCATATTATTATAATCAGATTCTGTGTCCCAACCCAGACTTAAAATACATCTCATGCACAAAAACGTTACTTTCAGGTGGATGGATTCAGAACATTAAACGTCCCTCTCCAACTTTGTCCTCTCTTGTCTGTGAGTAACAAGGGCCCCGTCCTGTATTTTTTACACCTTCTCGTTGGGGACAAGTGTGCGCTTGATTCCCCAGGTGCGTGTTATTCTTAAGCTTCAAATTTCCTCTTACGGAATGCTTCTGCCCACCGGTGAGCAGCTTAAGGAGATCACCTTGGTGCTTTAAGATTGTAGCCGGAGACGCTAAGAATGCCTCATTTGTCAGTTGCCAGCTTCCTGATTCGCGCCTTGTCTAACTCGGCTTCGGGGCCGCTGCTCAGCAGTGAAGTCCGGCGAGGGAGGGATGGCAGTGCAGCGTACCTCGATGTGGGGCTGGTAAGAAACAGCATGTGGAAGTGGGACCTCCTCCTCGGCTCCGGGGTGAACAACCGCTGGAGACGGACCGAAGACCACAGGGGGGGGAAGAAAGGCTGACTTTGGGTAGAATTTTTGCAACATGCTAGACTAGGCTAAAGTGAGATTGTTTAATCCGAGATTCAGCAATTTATGAAGAACACAGATGGGAGTTTTTAATACGTTATGTGGGCCGGTCATTGTGTGAAGTGTGAAGTATAGGGTTTTATTGTACATGAATGCAGCAATTTGTTGTTAGTTGCAAAGTCGTGTCTGACCCACTTCAACCCATGCAGCAATTAACCTGGGTTTATAGGTGAAGCATTTCGTGTGAACACAAGTTTCCCGTTACACTGGCAAACTTGTGTTCAGAGCAACTGTTAACGTTTGCTTAAGTAGTGCTTAGGTATTTATGGGGATAAAGGTAAAGATTCCTCTTGCACATATGTGCTAGTCGTTCCCGACTCTAGGGGGCGGTGCTCATCTCCGTTTCAAAGCCGAAGAGCCAGCACTCTCCGAAGACGTCTCCATGGTCATGTGGCCGGCATAACTAAACGGGGAAGGAGCACGGAACGCTGTTCCCTTCCCACCAAAGGGGGTCCCTATTTTTCTACTTGCATTTTTTACGTGCTTTCGAACTGCTAGGTTGGCAGAAGCTGGGACAAGTCACGGGAGCTCACTCCGTTACGCGGTGCTAGGGATTCGATCCACCGAACTGCCCACCTTTCTGATTGACAAGCTCAGCATCTTAGCCACTGAGCCACCACGTCGCTTATTTACGGCAATAGATGCTGGAAACTCCCTCCCTGGGCTGGTTGGCAAGGGATTCAGATGTATACTTTCAAACATATCTTCATCCTTGATGTCTTTTTGCTTGTTTGGGGCGCCGGTTTCAATAAAAGGCCATTGACTGGTGGGGCAGGCTAGGCCACTGTGGCAGTTGTGCCCGTTTGAGGGGCTGGTTTTTTCCATGACCCGTCAAAACCGCGCTCGACTAAACTGCGCCCGATTAAACCGCGTCGCTGACGTCATCAACAGGGCGACAACAGCCAGCGCGGAGAAAGAAGGGCGCTTTAAATAGCGCTTTGAAAGCAAGCCGATTCAACTTAAGGTAAGGGTTAGGTTTAGGGTTAGGTTAAGGGTTAGGGTTAGCTTTAGGGTTAGGATTAGGTTAAGGGTTAGGTTAAGGGTTAGGTTTAGGATTAGGTTTAGGGGGGTTAGGTTTAGGTTTAGGTGTTAATTTTAGGTTTAGGGTTTACAGCGTGCTTCTGTCTCCGCACTGTTGTCGCCCTGTTGATGACGTCAGCGGCGCAGTTTAGTCGGGCGCGGTTTAGTCAAGCGTGGTTTTGTGGGTGAACCCTTTTTTCCCCCCACTTTCCGTTATATTATTATAATTTTTTTAATTTTTGGAATGGACAAAGCGAGGCAGCGCACCTTCCACAAGTTCTCTTGATTTTTATTGTTGTCTGATTCAACCCTTGCTTGCCTGGATGCCCTCTTTCCTTACCTGCTCTTGAAGAATGCCAGCTGAAAATCCACTCTGACAAATCCTACTTTTTTGTGACGGCAACCAAAAATCCACCTACCATATTTTTCGGCCTATAAGAGGCACCGGTGTATAAGACGCACTAAGATTTCGAAGAGGTAAGAAAAAAAAAGTTTTTGCCTTCCCTCAGCCCCCCAAAGCCCTCTGCAGGCTTCAACAGGGCTGGGGCAAGGCAAGAACGGCCGCTTCTGCGAGAAACAGCCCGTTTTTTACAAAAACGGGGGCTTTTTTGCCTTGCCCCAACCCTGCTGAAGCCTGCAGAGGGCTGCTTGGGGGCTGAGGGAAAGCAAAAAAAAAACCCCTCCATTTTTTGGATGCGGGGACGGTGCTTCCGGTGGTAAAAAATGACTGCATTTGATGTATAAGACGCACCAACATTTCCATGCTCTTTTAGGAGGGGGGGGAGGTGCGTCTTATACTCTGAAAAATACGTTAAGTCTGAGCAAAACATCTGTTTCTTCCCAGCTCCTGTCAGTTGACTGGGATGGTTGAACAACTGGCTACTTTAAGCCATGGGGCATTGATGAATCCTCCTAGGGAGGGTCTCCAGTGGGTTTTGCTGGGTGGGTAGAGTTTCAGTGGAAATCAGCAAAACAGCCTGATTTCCTCCATCACTTTAGCACGTCAGTCCTTTTATTTCTTTTATTTACTTAGGTTGCCAATTCACAACACCCAGAGTTGTAAAAGAAGGAAGTAAAGGAGGAATTTACTCACATTTCATTCTATCCCACCTTTATTAGTTTGTATATAATAACCCAAGGCTGCGGATATACCTGAGGCTCCTTCCTCCTCCTCCTATTTTTCTCTCCCATCACGACAACCCTGTGAAGTGAGTTGGGCTAAGAGAGAGAGATGAGAGAGAGAGAGGGAGTGGCCCAAAGTCACTTAGGCGATGACTTATAGTTTTTAGCCTTTTTTTTTAGAGTGCCTGACAAAGGGTGCGTGTAAAAGTTTCAAGCAGAAGAACTCCCTAAGAAAAGAATGGAAAGAGAAAGTAAAGGAAAGCAGAAAACAAAGGGCAGAGGGCAAAATTTAGGAGTTGCAAATGGAAGTGAAGAGCGTTTGTTGTTTTTTTTTGTCTGCGAAATGCCAATTAATTCAGCATTCTGGGTTAGAAAGGACTTTGGTCTTGCTGGGGTGTTCAACTTCCATCTGTTTTCCTTTTTCTTTTTCTATTTGCCTTCCATGTTAAGATTTGGCACAGAAGGTAGAAGGACAGCTTTTTCAGTTGGCTGTCACGAAGAGGGTTAGGGATTTTTTTTTTTTTTAAGTAAGTGTCGCTCTTGTTGGTGCTCCTTATTACACGGCTACAATGAAAAAACCCAGTCTCTGGCCCAGGAAAATAGCAATGGCAATCCTAACCCTAGGATAGCAATCTCCTGAATTTATTCCTGAGAAGACAGACAGCAATAACACTTAGATCTGTTATACTGCTTTACAGTGCTTTTACAGCCCTCTCTAAGCAGTTTACAGAGTCGGCATATTGTCCCCCAACAACCTGGGTCCTCATTTTACCCACCTCGGAAGGATGGGAGGCTGAGTCAACCTTGAGCCGGTCAGGATCAAACTCCAGACTGTGGGTAGAGTTAGCCTGCAATACTGCATTCTAACCACAAGGAAGGAAGGAAACTATCAATAGCACTATAGACGTATATACCCCTTTACAGTGCTTTTAAAGCCCTCTCTAAGCGGTTTACAGAGTCGGCATATTGTCCCCCAACAATCTGGGTCCTCATTTTACCCACCTCGGAAGGATGGGAGGCTGAGTCAACCTTGAACCGGTCAGGATCAAACTCCAGACTGTGGGTAGAGTTAGCCTGCAATACTGCATTCTAACCACAAGGAAGGAACGAAGGAAACTAGCAATAGCAATAGCAGTTAGACTTATATACCGCTTCATAGGGCTTTCAGCCCTCTCTAAGCGGTTTACAGAGTCAGCATATTGCCCCCAACAACAATCCGGGTCCTCATTTTACCCACCTCGGAAGGATGGAAGGTTGAGTCAACCCTGAGCCGGTGAGATTTGAACAGCCGAACTGCAGAACTGCAGTCAGCTGAAGTAGCCTGCAGTGCTGCATTTAACCACTGCGCCACCTCGGCTCTTATAGTGCTATCAATAGCACTATAGACGTATATTACGCTTTACAGTGCTTTCCAGCCCTCTCTAAGCGGTTTACAGAGTCAGCATATTGTCCCCCAACAACCTGGACCCTCATTTTACCCACCTCGGAAGGATGGGAGGCTGAGTCAACCTGGAGCCTGGTGAGATTTGAACTAGAAAAGCTGCTTCTACTCTGAATTTTAACACTCCCCTTGTTAAGAGCTTCAATAGCAGCAATAGCAATAGCAGTAGACTTATATACCGCTTCATAGGCCTTTCAGGCCTCTCTAAGCGGTTTACAGAGAGTCAGCATATTGCCCCCAACAATCTGGGTCCTCATTTTACCCACCTCGGAAGGATGGAAGGCTGAGTCAACCCTGAGCCGGTGAGATTTGAACCGCTGACCTGCTGATCTAGCAGTAGCCTGCAGTGCTGCATTTAACCACTGCGCCACCTTGGCTCTTCAGTTGCTGGGGAGCCCGAACAGTATTTTGATTGCGTCGGTTTGTAGGCAAAAGGCCTAAAACAAACTTGCAAAGTTTGTGAAGTTGCACCAGCTGCATTTTTTTTGGCACACCCGAGAGTGGAACAAACATTTGAAGGGATTCTTCGCGCCCAGTGGAATTCGATTCAGGGCCAGCCCAGGTGCTTTTTGCGTTGGGCGAAAAGGGAAGAGGAAGAGAAAATACTTTATCAGGTTACAGTGAGATGGGCTACTGGTGCCCAGTGGCGCATTCTTGGCTTCCCGTGACTTTCTTTTTCTTCCCCCGGGAAACAGATTGGTCTCCTGGGGCCGATGTGCCAGCCAACGATTCCAAAAATAAAAGAATACAAATCAGGCTTCAGACCAGGAATTCAGCCCAGAAATGCTGACTTTCCCCTCTCACACGGTGGTTTCCTTGCCTCTTCACGAGCTCATATTTGTGAGATTCTAGATCAGCAATCAGCATCCCTCTGCTGCAGCTCCTTGTTGCCAATCGGCACGACAATTTTGAGTGGAGCTTCCAGTTTGGGGGGGCGGGGAAGCAGGACGTGCCAGGAGGAGACTCTATGGCAAGGGGTGGGTTTCCTGGTCAGCTCCACAATTGATAGGGCTTTCGGTTAGGACAGGTAGAGGAAAAAGGATGCCACGCTAGGAGGAAACACTATGGTGGGGGAACCGGATTTCTGGTCAGCGGAGGAAAAAGGACGCCATGCTAGGAGGAGACTCTATGGTGGGGGAACCGGACTTCTAGTCAGCGGAGGAAAAAGGACGCCATGCTAGGAGGAAACTATGGTGGGGGAACCGGACTTCTGGTCAGCAGAGGAAAAAGGACGCCATGCTAGGAGGAGACTCTATGGTGGGGGAACCGGACTTCTGGTCAGCAGAGGAAAAAGGACACCACGCTAGGAGGAGACTCTATGGTGGGGGAACAGGACTTCTGGTCAGCGGAGGAAAAAGGACGCCATGCTAGGAGGAGACTCTATGGTGGGGGAACTGGACTTCTGGTCAACGGAGGAAAAAGGACGCCATGCTAGGAGGAGACTCTATGGTGGGGGAACTGGACTTCTGTTCAACGGAGGAAAAAGGACGCCATGCTAGGAGGAGACTCTATGGTGGGGGAACTGGACTTCTGGTCAATGGAGGAAAAAGGACGCCATGCTAGGAGGAGACTCTATGGTGGGGAAACCGGACTTCCGGTCGGCTCCAGAATTGAACGGGGCTTCCGGTTAGGACCTTTGTGGCTCTGAGCATTTAAGGTTGCCGACCCCTGTTCTAGATCAATGTTCATCAACCATGGCAGCTTTAAGAGGTTTGGACTTCAACTCCCAGAATTCCCCAGTGTTAGTAACAGCAACTTCCAAACACGTCAATGTCAACACTCAAGAATTCTCCGCAATTGCCATGCTGGGGAATTCTGGGAGTGGGAGTCCACCAAAAGTCATCCAAGTTAGGAAAAGCTGAGTTGTTGCTTAATATTCTTGCCCTCCCATGCGATAGCCCCGTAATCCTTAAAAGAGGGAATACTACAGGATGCTAGTCCCTCACAAATTGCAGTTAAACCTAAGTCTCTCCTATAAAACCACTTCAGTAGATCTTGGCTTACAGTTTTCTATCTGTTGTCTCGTTTCCAACTTGCAACTGTCTCGTTATTCCTTGGTTCCAGTTTTTTGTTCGCATCCTGGCCTGGGGAAATTAATTGAGTCAGTCCAGCCCAGTTTTTCCTTCCCCTCCTCCATTTACAGGATGAGCTGGGTGATTCCTATTGATGCAAGCGGCTAAAATTAGCCAAGAGTTTGGTTTGCCCCAAAATAGCTACGCGCCTTCCAAGAAAGGCTCATTTCTCAAGATCAAAAAACCTCCTGACCTTCTTCCGCTAACCAGCTCTAAAGCCCACGTTATGAAGATCGTATCATATATAGCAGAGATCAATTTCTGGTGCAATCTGGAAAACAGTGGCCTTATTTTAATTGCTTTTCTAAATAGTCTCTGATCTCCCAGCCGAGGTGATTGTGGGCTCTTAAGAGTCTCAGCTGCCCCATGGGTATTGCAGTTGGGATCGACATCGGAAATTTGGGCAAGCAAATAAGATTTTTTTGGCCTTTTCTGTGTCTGTTTCCCTTTTACGCCGTGTCGTTTTCCTTGATTAGCAATGGCACTTAGACTTATATGCCGCTTCACAGGGCTTTACAGCCCTCTCTAAGAGATTTACAGAGTCAGCATGTCCGTCCATCCCCAAACAATCTGGGTCCTCATTTTACCCACCTCAGAAGGATGGAAGGCTGAGTCAACCTTGAGCCAGTCAGAATTGAACTCCTGGCACTGGGTAGCCTGCAATGCTGCATTCTAACCCACTGGGAGGGAAGGAGGAATGGAGGAAAGAAGGAAGGAAGGATGGAAGGAAGGGAAGGAAGGAAGGAAGATAGCAATAACACTTAGACTTATATACCACTTCACAGTGCTTTTTACAGCCCTCTCTAAGCCGTTTACAGAATCAGCCTATTTGCTCCCAACAATCTGGGTCCTCATTTGACCCACCTCGGAAGGATGGAAGGCTGAGTTGACCTTGAGCCGGTCAGGATTGAACTCCTGGCAGTGGGCAGAGTTAGTCTGCAATATTACATTCTAACCACTGCGAGGGAGGGAGGGAGGGAGGATGGATGGATGGAAGGGAAGGAAGGAAAGGGAGGGAGGGAGGGAGGGAGGAAGAAAAGGAGGGATGAAAAGCAAGGAAGATAGCAATAACAGAGATATACCGCTTCACAGTGCTTTTAAAGCCCTCTCTAAGCCGTTTACAGAATCAGCTTCTTGCCCCCAACAATCTGGGTCCTCATTTTACCGACCTCGGAAGGATGGAAGGCTGAGTTGACCTTCAGCTGGTCAGGATCAAACTCATGGCAGTGGGCAGAGTAAATCTGCAATATTACATTCTAACCACTGGGAGGGAGGGAGGGAGGGAGGGAGGATGGAAGGAAGGAAGGAAGGAAGAAAGGGAGGGAGGGATGAAAAGGAAGGAAGATAGCAATAACAGAGTTATATACTGCTTCATCAGGCTTTACAACCCTCTCTGGGCTGTTTACAGAATCAGCCTCTTGCCCCCAATAATCTGGGTCCTCATTTGACCGACCTCGGACAGATGGACGATCAAGTCAACCTTGAACCAAAGGGCAAGGGCTGCTTTCGGTGGGAGAAGGAGTCTGGCTGGAGAGTTCTGGGAGTGAGATGGTCCACGCATCAAGTTGCCAAAGTTGAGAAATGCCCACTCTTGCCGATCCTGCCCTGAGCAGCGGGTTGGGACTAGATGACCTCTAAGGCACCTTCCAACTCAGACATTACGATTCTAACAAAACAAAGGTGGAACAACTCAGGCTGCTTAGAATCGGTCCTCGGCGGCCTAGCTTGGCCTGGGGAACAGTCTCCTTTTTGTTGAGGGACCGTTCCGAGTTACGACCTGGGAAAAAATTGACTTACGACCGACGGTAGCAGCGGACACCCTCCCCCCCCAACACGCAAAGGACTCTTCTGCCCTCTGGCAGTAAGCGTTGATTGACAACACGCACACACCACAAGCAGGCTTTGCTCTCTGCGGGGGTATTTATTTGGATTTGCTTTTTAATTCTCTGAAAGGGGCTGCAGCTTGTGTGAATTTAGGACATTTTGGCTTGTTGGCTCAAAGGGAGCTTTCCTGAATATTGATTCGTGTCGCGCGCACACCGGGGTTGAAAGAGCAGCTGAGATGCATTGAAAAGGGTGGGTGGGGGGTCTCTTCTGCGCTCTGAAAGTGTGCCATTGTGTGTGTGTTGTGTTGTGTGGCGTGGCGTCTTTCTCTCTGGGTGCCTGCCTAAAGGAGAGAGAGCTGCATTCCTCCCTCCCCTCCTCCTGTCCTCCTCCTCTCATTTCCATCTATGTCCTGACCTGATTCGAAGCACAATTGCAAAGAGGGTTGAGAATGCAATGGGTGGGGAGAGGGGGGGGAGAAGAGGAATGAGATTAGGAGCCTGTGGTTGCCTGGACAAACTATCTTAGGAGCTTTAGAAGAGGCACCTCGGCGGATCCTGCAAGCAGGATTTAACTTCCCCCCCCTCCCCGCCCTTCTGCTGGTGGGAGACGGGTGGGTGCCCCTGCTGTTTATCTCAGGAAAGCATGGGTGCATCAGTGGTGGGCCAAACCGGTAGTGGTTTGGCGGGCTGGGTCTCTGGAACCGGCCGCGAACCGGTTCTCCGTAGCAGGCGCCGCCATCTTGTTTTGGGGTTCTTCTCTGCATGCGCAGGACAATTTTTAGCTGCGCTGCGCAGGGCTGGACTAGAAGACCTCCAAGGTCCCCTTCCAACACTCTCCCCCTGTTAAGCTCGAGAAACGCTGCTTTCGAGTCGTCAGAGGGGCCCGCCTGGGCCTACATGCGCCGCTCCTGGGAGCAGCTGCCCTGCATCACGAGGCGCTCTTAATCTGCTCGATTCCAGGTCACCTGAGTGATAAAAAACTTCTTTATTAAAAAAAAAAAAAGCAATAAAGGCAGACGTGAAAAGGCCCATTTTGAATCCCCCTCCTGGATTTTAAGGAGCAGGGGTTCCTCCCTCACCTTCCATCGGCAGCTTTTTCCCCAGTGAAAGCCTCAACTGGGTAAAGCAGCCTGAATGAGATGAAATGGGATGATCCGGAAATAGATCAACGGAATGGAATGGGTTCTGAAGGCTTTGACGTGTTTGTTTATTTATTTACTTGTATCCCACATTTGTTGTTTTCACAAATAACTCCCACCTTCCTCTTCCTATTTTCCCCCACAACAACCACCCTGTGAGGTGGGCGGGCTAAGGCAGAGGGACTGGCTCAGAGTCAGCCAACTGGCTTTCATGGCTAAGGCAGGACTAGAACTCCCAAGTCTCCTAGTGATTGGCCCAAAGTCTCCCAGCTAGCTTTCATGGCTAAGGCGGGACTAGAACTCCCAGGCTCCTAGTGATTGGCCCAAAGTCTCCCAGCTGGCTTTCATGGCTAAGGCAGGACTAGAACTCCCAAGTCTCCTGGTAATTGGCCCAAAGTCACCCAGCTGGCTTTCAAGGCTAAGGCGGGACTAGAACTCCCAGGCTCCTAGTGATTGGCCCAAAGACTCCCAGCTGGCTTTCATGGCTAAGGCAGGACTAGAACTCCCAAATCTCCTGGTGATTGGCCCAAAGTCACCCAGCCAGTTTTTCTACCTAAAGCAGGACTAGAACTCCCAGTCTCCTAATGATTAGCCCAAAGTCTCCCAGCTGGCTTTTATGGCTAAGGCGGGACTAGAACTCCCAGGCTCCTAGTGATTGGCCCAAAGTTTCCCAGCTGGCTTTCATGGCTAAGGCAGGACTAGAACTCCCAAGTCTCCTGGTAATTGGCCCAAAGTCACCCAGCTGGCTTTCAAGGCTAAGGCGGGACTAGAACTCCCAGGCTCCTAGTGATTGGCCCAAAGACTCCCAGCTGGCTTTCATGGCTAAGGCAGGACTAGAACTCCCAAATCTCCTGGTGATTGGCCCAAAGTCACCCAGCCAGTTTTTCTACCTAAAGCAGGACTAGAACTCCCAGTCTCCTAATGATTAGCCCAAAGTCTCCCAGCTGGCTTTTATGGCTAAGGCGGGACTAGAACTCCCAGTCTCCTACTGAGTGGCCCAAAGTCTCCCAGCTGGCTTTCATGGCTAAGACAGGACAAGAACTCCCAAGACTCCTGGTGATTGGCCCAAAGTCTCCCAGCTGGCTTTCATGGCTAAGACAGGACAAGAACTCCCAAGACTCCTGGTGATTGGCCCAAAGTCACCCAGCCAGCTTTCATGCTTAAGACAAGGCTAGAATTCACCATTTCTTGGCTTTCTAGCTTGGCGCCTTAACCTCTAGACCAAGCGTGTTGGCTGGGGAATTCTGGGTGTTGAAGTCCACACATCTTACATTCACAGAGGTTGAGACATGCTGACTCTTATGTGTCTCTCTCTGCGTTCAGCAGTGGTGTTTTTATGTGATGTTTCCCTTTTGTGCGCTTCTCTACCTTGGAATGCTGGCTGCACCTTGAACATGAGTGCAGATAATAAGTCAGCTGGGACTGAAGTCTCTTTCTCTGCACTCACACAATCTCTTCCTGCGTTGGATGGGCTGGTTTCCCGTTTGCGTCAGTGGAAAATCGCTGTGGCTACCGATATACCCTGGCGTTCAAGAGTTGTGTGTCTATATTTGCATGCATATACTTATTTATTACAGACTTATTAAATGCAATAATTAGAGCTCACTGAAGCATGTGCCTTACCTACAATACAAAGGTCAGACATTTTTTTAAAAGATTGGCCCTGCCAGGGGAAGAACAGAATTATTTTCCGCCGCCTGTGTCAGGAAACCATTTCCGTGTGCAACTCAAAACGGCCGTTTCCTAAAATGGAAAGGATCTCCCATAAGACCCTGCTTCATCCAGTTAAGCCTGCTGAAGACGCTTCCTTTGGGGGGGGGTGTCTAACTGAACCCACCTGCGTTATTTTGTACTGCAATGATTTCTTTCCCCCGCTTTAACGGGGAAATGTGTTTTCCCAAGGCGGCTCATACAAAATAAGGTATGAACGCTTGCAAATAAAAATACAGTGAATGGATGGATGGATATGGAGAGAGAGAGAGTGAGTGAGAAAGAGGGAGAAAGAGAAAGACACAGAGAGAGAAAGAGAGAAACGCAGAGAGATAGTGTGAGAGAGAGAGTGACAGTCAGACAGACAGACAGATAGAGACAGAGAAAGATGGAGAGAAAGAGACGGGGAGGGAGAGAGACAGACAGAGAGATAGAGAAAGAGAGAGAGGGAGAAAGAGAGACACACGCAGAGAGGTAGTGAGAGACAGAGAGAAAGTGAGTGAGTGAGTGACAGTGAGACAGACAGACAGATAGTAAGAGACAGAAAGAGAGGGAGAGAAAGAGACAGAGGGAGAGAGGGAGAGACAGACAGAGATAGAGAGTGAGAAAGAGGGAGAAAGAGAAAGACGCAGAGAGAGAAAGAGAGAGACACCCAGAGAGATAGTGAGAGACAGAGAGAGTGAGTGACAGTGAGACAGACAGACAGATAGAGACAGAAAGAGAGAGAGAAAGAGACAGAGAGGGAGAGACAGAGATAAAGAGAGAGAGGGAGAAAGAGAAAGACACAGAGTGACAGTGAGAGAGAAAGAGAGACACAGAGAGATAGTGAAGAGACAGAGAGAGAAAGTGAGAGAGTGAGTGACAGTCAGACAGACAGACAGGGAGAGACCAAGAAAGCGAGAAAGAGACAGGTAAAGAGGGAGAGAAGGAGACAGGGAGAGGGGGAGAGAGACAGACAGAGAGATAAAGAGAGAGAGAGAGAGAGTGACTGTACGGGGATGATCTGCAAGAAAACAACCCTTCCTCAAAACCACCAAGGACTCCGCAGTTAACGGCTGCAGTCTTTGGCTTTAACACATTGTCCCAATCCTCTCTTTTTAATATTGGAATCAGGAAGTTATTAGCCCAATATTTTTTAAGATTCCTCTAGATCGTGGGGCTTAATATGGAAGAGGAAGTGGAAATATACACTGTCTCGGTGACCTAGGCATCAATTTTTCCACTGCTCTTTTCTCTCCAAAGCGATTCATCAGCGTGGCTTGGTTGAGAAGGAGACGGAGAAAGAGAAGTTTGCAATCTTTTATCTCTTTCTTATCTTGAACTCATTTACCAGATATTGGAGGCGGCTTCCAGAAGCCTGATAAGAGGATTAAAAGGACAGAGATCGGTAAGACCTGGTTTATTTTTAGATGCTGGGAGACTCCAATTTTCCCCATTTTGCCAGCAGAAAGAAAGAGAGAGAGAAAAAAGAGCTGAAATGTTAGGAAGGGCATCATCAGTGGCCTTACTTCCAAGTCCTCCAGTTACTACCCTAGTAGAACCTGCCCTTCACGGTCATAACTCATGACAATTATAAATTGGGTCAGCCGTGTGACTGGCCCATATTTTATTACCTTTTTTGTTGTTGTTGCAGTGATGGTTGGTTTAAGGTTGATTAATTCATGCCTTGCGGTCAGTATGGACTCGGGTGATTGCTTAGAATTCCAGGGATAGTCAACCTTTTTATACCTACCGCCCACTTTTGTATCTCTGTTAGTAGTAAAATTTTCTAACGGCCCACCGGTTCCACAGTCATGGTGATTTATAAAGTAGGGAAGTAACTTTACTTCATTAAATTTATAAAGCAGAACTACAGCAAACCGGTTCACCGACAAAAGCGCGATGACAAAACCGCGAGTTCTAAACCGCGCCGACGAGTGAGCGCTGAAGCGTGACGACAACAGCGCGACCACAGAAGCGCGCTCTAAAAACCTAACCCTGAACCTAACCCTAAAAGTAACCCTGAACCTAACCCTTACCTTAACTTAAATCGCGCTTCTGTGGGTGCGCTGTTGTCAGCGCGTTGTTGTCGGCGCGTTGTTGATGTCACAGTTTTGGCGACACGGTTTAGTCGGCGCGCTTTAGTCGAGTGCGCATTTGTCGGGTCACGCAGCAAACCCCTACCGCCCGCCATGAAAGCTGGAACTCCCACTAATGGGCAGTAGGGACCAGGTTGACTACCACTGGCCTTAGACAAATCCTTGCAGTTTTCTTGGCAGTTTCCAAAGTCTTGCCAAGCGAGTGGCACGTATAGGTAGATTTCCTCCATAATCTATCCCTAACCTAGTTCTTCTACTTTTCCAAATATGCCCCAACATAACCGAGTCTCCCCGCCTGGCTGATGTTTCTCCTCTTCTCCTCTTTCCTTCCACCTTTCCCAGCAGTTGAGCTGGGTCTTTGCATAAGATATCCAAAGCCAGACAATTTATGTTGTTGTTGCTAGTTGCAAAGTCATGTCCGACCCATCGCAACCCCATGGACATCGTTCCTCCAGGCCTTCCTGTCCTCTACTATCCTCTGGAGTCCATTGAAGTTCACGCCAACTGCTTCAGTGACTCCATCCAGCCACTTCATTCTCTGTCGTCCCCTTCTTCTTCTGCCCTCCATCTTTCCCAGCATTAGGCTCTTCTCCAGGAGTCCCTCCTTCTCATTAGGTGGTGAAAGTATTTGAGTTTCAGAAGATGATAGATAGATAGATAGATAGATAGATAGATAGATAGATAGATAGATAGATAGATAGATGATAGAGCTTCAGTGACTCCATCCAGCCACCTCATTCTCTGCCATCCCTTTCTTCTTCTGCCCTCCATCATTCCCAGCATGAGGCTCTTCTCCAGGGAGTCCCTCCTTCTCATTAGGTGGTGAAAGTATTTGAGTTTCAGAAGATGATAGATAGATAGATTGATAGACAGAAAGACAGACAGACATATAGCTTCAATGACTCCATCCAGCCACCTCATTCTCTGCCGTCCCCTTCTTCTTCCTTTGCCCTCCATCGTTCCCAGCATGAGGCTCTTCTCCAGGGAGTCCTTCCTTCTCATTAGGTGGCCAAAGGATTTGAGTTTTCTCTTCAGGATCTGGCCTCCTAAAGAGCAGCTGATCTCCTCTAGGACTGACCAGTTGGATTGCCTTGCAGTCCAAGGGACCGGCAGGAGTCTTCTCCAGCCCCAGAGTTCAAAGGCCTCAATTCTTTGGTGCTCAGCCTTCCTTATGGTCCAACTTTCACAGCCATCCCTTGCAACTGGGAATACCGTAGCCTTGACTCTAGGCACTTCTGTTGGCAGGGTGATTTCTCAGCTTTTTAGTAAGCTGTGTAGATTTACCTTAGCTTTCCTCCCCCGGAGCAAGCGTCTTTTAATTTCTTGGCTGCAGTCCCCATCTGCGGTGATCTTGGAGCCCAGGAAAATAAAATCTGTAACTACCTCCATTTCTTCCCCATCCAATTTGCCAGGAATTGAGAGGGCCGGATGCCATAATCTTAGTTTTCTTAACGTTGAGTTTCAAGCCAGCTTTTGCAATCTCCTTCCCCCCCCCCCCCCCCCCGGCATCGAGAGGCTTTTTAGTTCCTCTTCCCTTTCTGACATTAGAGGGGTATCATCTGTATATCTGAAGTGGTTGATATTTCTCCTGGCAATTTATGTTCTCTCCCAAATAAAGCTTGCCTTCTGCTTGGGAAATGACCCGGAAGGCTTTGATCGAGGGAGGAAGAGAGCTCCCTAAATCTTAAGAGCATTCTTCCAGTTCTACGAGGACTACTCAATCCATTTAATCAATCCAGCAGATCCATTTTTCTACCCTTCTTCCCCCTCCTAAGGCAGCTTCCTCTCGTTTTTTTCCTCTGTTAGCAGCAGTTATTATTCTTTTTTTTAAAAAAAAAACCTGGAACGGATTGTATATTTTTGCTCCCTCTGAGCCTTTTGAATTGCAGCTTTTTGGCCTTTGCAAGATAACCTTTGGCTCGACGGCTGTTTGCTCTGGGTTTCCCAAAAGCCACCTGCTAAGCCGATATCTGATAAGGCAGCTATCTGTGTAGATAAGGTGACCAGGCCAGAGGCCAAGAATTGAGACCGAAAATAACTTATTTGCTTAGTGGAAGCTGTTTGGCAAAAGGGTTTTCAAGGAGCTGCGAGCTGTTCCCGGCTTTCTCTGTCTGCGTGTGCCAGGAAAATATACTTTCCCCAACTCTTGCAATTGTTTATTTACGGTCAGAAATCGGAGACAAATTCCCATAACATGGTGCCTTCTGAGCTTGAAGCAGTTCACGTGTTTCTGACCCAAATAGAAATGTCACGTTTGCGGTTTTCAATTTTGCATGCACCCAGAATGAATGAATGAATGAATGAATGAATGAATGAATGAATGAATGAATGAATGAATGAATGTATGTATGTATGTATGTATGTATGTATGTATGTTTTATTTGTGCTGACCCTTACTGGGATGGCTGGCTGATGAGAGCTAAATAGCTTGAAATAGATCTATACTAGTCTCCCTTTATTTATTTATCAGCACAAATAAAACACAAATATAACAAAGGCAACAGTAAAAATATTGGGTTTCTGTCGTGATGGACTCTTGTGACGAGCCGATTGACAGAGAATGGAAGCAGTTAGCTTCCTCCCATAATTGGGGCATACCAGGGGTTGTGACTTTAAATATATATATGTGTGTGTGTGTGTCTGTGTGTCTGTGTGTGTGTGTGCGCACGCGTGTGTGTATTGTGTCACAAACCCTGGTATGGCCAAATATGGCAGGGAGCATACTGCTTCCTTTTCTGTCTTTTGGCTCACCCTAGGGTATGTGTTTTGTTAAGATGCAGCCTGTTGTGCCTTTCAGTGGCTTCTACTGTACTGCCGTAAAATGGCTTCTACTGTGCAGTGCAGTGGAGTTGCCATGGTAACGGCTTCACAGTACTCCACAAGGGGGCTCTCTCTGGTAAAGGGGGAAAATCCAACATTAGAAATTGCGGCGATGTTCTTGGAAGGAGGATTGGGATAAATTAATACCCGGGCAGTAGTTTATAACCCACTCCTTCAAACTGTGCGGGACTGGCTAAAACCTGGCTGAGTTTACCCCATAATTCTAAAGCAGAACATTTAGCAATGGTCATCTTCACACAATGCCAAATGCACTTTAACTTCTTGTCTGCTACACAATTGCAGATGGTAAGTTCATTCTTCCTTCTCAGCCAAAACAAATACGATGCATTACACCTTAAGATAAGCCTTGTACTTATGATGGATTTGTGTGTACATGTAGACACATAAACATATAAATCGCACGTAGACAATTGATGTATCAGTACACGATTTATATATAAATAGCAGTAATATAAACAATTATCGGATTATTTCAGTTCTTATGCCGTGGTCTGTGGCTTGAAATTTCCATGGGATCCAGATAAGGAGAACTATTTACACCCATTGGGTGTATTTATACCCATTATGGAAAAGTAGCAATAGCAATAGCAGTTAGACTTATATACCGCTTCATAGGGCTTTCAGCCCTCTCTAAGCGGTTTACAGAGTCAGCATATTGCCCCCAACAACAATCCGGGTCCTCATTTCACCCACCTCGGAAGGATGGA